>NC_141539.1:8467500-8767500 GCF_021556685.1 Rattus norvegicus | reverse complement strand
AAACACCAATGGCTTATGCTCTAAGATCAAGAATTGACAAATGGGATCTCATAAAACTGCAAAGCTTCTGTAAGGCAAAGGACAGTGTGGTTAGGACAAAACGGCAACCAACAGATTTGGAAAAGATCTTTACCAATCCTACAGCAGATAAAGGGCTTATATCCAAAACATACAAAGAACTCGAAGTTAGACTTCAGGGAGACAAATAACCCTATTACAAAATGGGGATCAGAACTAAACAGAGAATTCACAGCTGAGGAATGCCGAATGGCTGAGAAATACCTAAAGAAATGTTCAACATCTTTTGTCATAAGGGAAATGCAAATCAAAACAACCCTGAGATTTCACCTCACACCAGTGAGAATGGCTAAGATCAAAAACTCAGGTGACCACAAATGCTGGCGAGGATGTGGAGAAAGAGGAACACTACTCCATTGTTGGGGGGATTGCACACTGGTAAAACCATTCTGGAAATCAATCTGGAGGTTCCTCAGAAAATTGGACATTGAACTACCTGAGGATCCAGCTATACCTCTCTTGGGCATATACCCAAAAGATGCCCCAACATATAAAAAAGACACATGCTCCACTATGTTCATAGGAGCCTCATTTATAATAGCCAGAAGCTGGAAAGAACCCAGATTCCCTTCAACAGAGGAATGGATACAGAAAATGTGGTACATCTACACAATAGAATATTACTCAGCTATCAAAAACAATGCCTTTATGAAATTCATAGACAAATGGTTGGAACTGGAAAATATCATCCTGAGTGAGGTAATCCAATCACAGAAAAACACACATGGTATGCACTCATTGGTAAGTGGTTAGTAGCCCAAATGCTTGAATTACCCTAGATGCATAGAACACATGAAACTCAAGACGGATGATCAAAATGTGAATGCTTCACTCCTTCTTTAAAAGGGGGAGCAAGAATAGAGAGGCAAAGATTAAAACAGAGACAGAAGGAACACCCATTCAGAGCCTGCCCCACATGTGACTCATTCATATACAGCCACCCAATTACACAAGATGGGTGAAGCATAGAAGTGCAGGCCAATAGAAAAAACAAAACAAAACAAAACAAAACACTGGGCTTTTTGTTAATCCAAATTAATTTGCACATTGCTTTGTGTAACTAAGTGTTGGAATTTTGATGGGGATTGCATTGAATCTGTACATTGCTTTTGGCAAAATGACCATTTTTAGTATATTAATCCTGTCCCTCCATGAACATGGGAGGTCTTTCCATCTTCTGAAGTCTTCTTTCATTTCTTTCTTCAGAGACTTGAAGTTCTTTTCATGGAGATCTTTCACTTGCTTTGTTAGAGTCACTCCAAGGTATTTTATATTATTTGTGAGTACTGTGAAAAGTATCATTTCCCTAATTTCTTTCTCAGCTTGTTTATCTTTGAGGAGAAGAAGTTCCCTGATTTATTTGAGTTAATTTTATACCCAGCCACTTTGCAGAAATTGTTTATCAGGATTAGGTGTTCTCTGGAGGAATTTTTGGTGTTACTTAAGTATACCATCATGTCATCTGAAAATAGTCATATTTTGACTTCTTCCTTTTCAGTTTGTATCCCTTTTTCCTCCGTTTTGTTGTCGAATTGCTCTGGTTAGGACTTTGAATACTATATTGAATAGGTAAGGAGAGAGTAGGCAGCTCTGTCTAGCCCCTGATTTTAGTATAATTGCTTGAAGTTTCTCTACATTTAACATGATGCTGGCTACTGGATTGGTCTATATTGCTTTTACTATGTTTAGGTATGGACCTTGAATTCCAAGACTTTTAACATGAAGGAACGCTGAATTTCATCAAATGCTTTTTGTCATCTAATGAAATGATCAAGTAGATTTTCTTCTTTGAGTTTGCTTACATAGAGGATTATGTTGATGGATTTTCATATATTGAACCATCCCTCCATCCCTGGGATGAAGCCTACTTGATCATGATGAGTGATCATTTTGATGTGTTCTTGGATTTGGTTTGCAAGGACTTTATTGAATGTTTTGACATAGAAAATAATAAGGGAAATTGGTCTGAAGTATACTTTCTTTTTTGCATCTTTGTCTGGTATAAAAGATATTGTAGCTTCATTAAAAAATTGGATAGAGTTCCTTCTGTTTCTATTTAGTGGAATAGTTTGTAGAGTGTTGGTCTTCTCGGAAGGTGAGATAGAATTCATCACTAAACCCATCTGAATCTGTGTATTTTTTTGGTTGGAAGAGTCTAAGGACTGCTTTTTTTCCATTAGGGGTTATGGGACAATTGAGATGATTTATCTCACCCTGATTTAACTTTGGTACCTGGTACTTGTCTGGAAAATTGTCCATTTCATCCAGATTTTCCAGTTTTGTTGAGTATAGCCTTCTGTAGTAGGATCTGATGATGTTTTGAATTTCCTCAGTTTCTGTTGTTATGTTTCCCTTTTCATTTCTGATTTTGTTATCTTAGATACTATTTCTTTGCCCTTTGGTTAGTCTGTCTAAGGATTGAAAATCTTGTTGATTTTTTTTTTTTGTTTTATTAACTTGAGTATTTCTTATATACATTTCAAGTATTATTCCCTTTCCCGGTTTCCGGGCAAAATCCCCCTCCCCCCTCCCCTTCCTTATGGGTGTTCCCCTCCCAACCCTCCCCCCAATGCCGCCCTCCCCCCATAGTCTAGTTCACTGGGGGTTCAGTCTTAGCAGGACCCAGGGCTTCCCCTTCCACTGGTGCTCTTACTAGGATATTCATTGCTACCTATGGGGTCAGAGTCCAGGGTCAGTCCATATATAGTCTTTAGGTAGTGGCTTAGTCCCTGGAAGCTCTGGTTGCTTGACATTGTTGTACTTTTGGGGTCTCGAGCCCCTTCAAGCTCTTCCAGTTCTTTCTCTGATTCCTTCAACGGGGGACCTATTCTCAGCTCAGTGGTTTGCTGCTGGCATTCGCCTCTGTATTTGCTGTATTCTGGCTGTGTCTCTCAGGAGCGATCTACATCCGGCTCCTGTCGGTCTGCACTTCTTTGCTTCATCCATCTTGTCCAATTGGGTGGCTGTATATGTATGGGCCACCTGTGGGGCAGGCTCTGAATGGGTGTTCCTTCAGTCTCTGTTTTAATCTTTGCCTCTCCCTTCCCAGCCAAGGGTATTCTTTTTCCTCATTTAAAGAAGGAGTGAAGCATTCACATTTTGATCATCCGTCTTGAGTTTCGTTTGTTCTAGGGATCTAGGGTAATTCAAGCATTTGGGCTAATAGCCACTTTTCAATGAGTGCATACCATGTATGTCTTTCTGTGATTGGGTTAGCTCACTCAGGATGATATTTTCCAGTTCCAACCATAGACTCGTTGTTTTTGATAGCTGAGTAAATTTCCATTGTGTAGATGTACCACATTTTCTGTATCCATTCCTCTGTTGAAGGGCATCTCGGTTCTTTCCATTTTCTGGCTATTATAAATAAGGCTGCGATGAACATAGTGGAGCACGTGTCTCTTTTATATGTTGAGGCATCTTTTGGGTATATGCCCAAGAGAGGTATAGCTGGATCCTCAGGCAGTTCAATGTCCAATTTTCTGAGGAACTTCCAGACTGATTTCCAGAATGGTTTTACCAGTCTGCAATCCCACCAACAATGGAGGAGTGTTCCTCTTTCTCCACATCCTCGCCAGCATCTGCTGTCACCTGAGTTTTTGATCTTAGCCATTCTCACTGGTGTGAGGTGAAATCTCAGGGTTGTTTTGATTTGCATTTCCCTTATGACTAAAGATGTTGAACATTTCTTTAGGTGTTTCTCAGCCATTCGGCATTCCTCAGCTGTGAATTCTTTGTTTAGCTCTGAACCCCATTTTTTAATAGGGTTATTTGTTTCCCTGCGGTCTAACTTCTTGAGTTCTTTGTATATTTTGGATATAAGGCCTCTATCTGTTGTAGGATTGGTAAAGATCTTTTCCCAATCTGTTGGTTGCCGTTTTGTCCTAACCACCGTGTCCTTTGCCTTACAGAAGCTTTGCAGTTTTATGAGATCCCATTTGTCGATTCTTGATCTTAGAGCATAAGCCATTGGTGTTTTGTTCAGGAAATTTTTTCCAGTGCCCATGTGTTCCAGATGCTGCCCTAGTTTTTCTTCTATTAGTTTGAGTGTGTCTGGTTTGATGTGGAGGTCCTTGATCCACTTGGACTTAAGCTTTGTACAGGGTGATAAGCATGGATCGATCTGCATTCTTCTACATGTTGCCCTCCAGTTGAATCAGCACCATTTGCTGAAAATGCTATCTTTTTTCCATTGGATGGTTTTGGCTCCTTTGTCAAAAATCAAGTGACCATAGGTGTGTGGCTTCATTTCTGAGTCTTCAATTCTATTCCATTGGTCTATCTGTCTGTCTCTGTACCAATACCATGCAGTTTTTATCACTATTGCTCTGTAATACTGCTTGAGTTCAGGGATAGTGATTCCCCCTGAAGTCCTTTTATTGTTGAGGATAGCTTTAGCTATCCTGGGTTTTTTGTTATTCCAGATGAATTTGCAAATTGTTCTGTCTAACTCTTTGAAGAATTGGATTGGTATTTTGATGGGGATTGCATTGAATCTGTAGATTGCTTTTGGTAAAATGGCCATTTTTACTATATTAATCCTGCCAATCCATGAGCATGGGAGATCTTTCCATCTTCTGAGGTCTTCTTCAATTTCTTTCCTCAGTGTATTGAAGTTCTTATTGTACAGATCTTTTACTTGCTTGGTTAAAGTCACACCGAGGTACTTTATATTATTTGGGTCTATTATGAAGGGTGTCGTTTCCCTAATTTCTTTCTCGGCTTGTTTCTCTTTTGTATAGAGGAAGGCAACTGATTTATTTGAGTTAATTTTATACCCAGCCACTTTGCTGAAGTTGTTTATCAGCTTTAGTAGTTCTCTGGTGGAACTTTTGGGATCACTTAAATATACTATCATGTCATCTGCAAATAGTGATATTTTGACTTCTTCTTTTCCGATCTGTATCCCCTTGATCTCCTTTTGTTGTCTGATTGCTCTGGCTAGAACTTCAAGAACTATATTGAATAAGTAGGGAGAGAGTGGGCAGCCTTGTCTAGTCCCTGATTTTAGTGGGATTGCTTCGAGTTTCTCTCCATTTAGTTTAATGTTAGCAACTGGTTTGCTGTATATGGCTTTTACTATGTTTAGGTATGGGCCTTGAATTCCTATTCTTTCCAGGACTTTTATCATGAAGGGGTGTTGAATTTTGTCAAATGCTTTCTCAGCATCTAATGAAATGATCATGTGGTTTTGTTCTTTCAGTTTGTTTATATGATGGATCACGTTGATGGTTTTCCGTATATTAAACCATCCCTGCATGCCTGGGATGAAGCCTACTTGATCATGGTGGATGATTGTTTTGATGTGCTCTTGAATTCGGTTTGCCAGAATTTTATTGAGTATTTTTGCGTCGATATTCATAAGGGAAATTGGTCTGAAGTTCTCTTTCTTTGTTGTGTCTTTGTGTGGTTTAGGTATAAGAGTAATTGTGGCTTCGTAGAAGGAATTCGGTAGTGCTCCATCTGTTTCAATTTTGTGGAATAGTTTGGATAATATTGGTATGAGGTCTTCTATGAAGGTTTGATAGAATTCTGCACTAAACCCGTCTGGACCTGGGCTCTTTTTGGTTGTAAGACCTTTAATGACTGCTTCTATTTCCTTAGGAGTTATGGGGTTGTTTAACTGGTTTATCTGTTCCTGATTTAACTTCGATACCTGGTATCTGTCTAGGAAATTGTCCATTTCCTGAAGATTTTCAAATTTTGTTGAATATAGGTTTTTATAGTAAGATCTGATGATTTTTTGAATTTCCTCTGAATCTGTAGTTATGTCTCCCTTTTCATTTCTGATTTTGTTAATTTGGACGCACTCTCTGTGTCCTCTCGTTAGTCTGGCTAAGGGTTTATCTATCTTGTTGATTTTCTCAAAGAACCAACTTTTGGTTCTGTTGATTCTTTCTATGGTCCTTTTTGTTTCTACTTGGTTGATTTCAGCTCTGAGTTTGATTATTTCCTGCCTTCTACTCCTCCTGGGTGTATTTGCTTCTTTTTGTTCTAGAGCTTTTAGGTGTGCTGTCAAGCTGCTGACATATGCTCTTTCCTGTTTCTTTCTGCAGGCACTCAGCGCTATGAGTTTTCCTCTTAGCACAGCTTTCATTGTGTCCCATAAGTTTGGGTATGTTGTATCTTCATTTTCATTAAATTCTAAAAAGTTTTTAATTTCTTCCTTTATTTCTTCCTTGACCAGGTTATCATTGAGTAGAGCATTGTTCAATTTCCACGTATATGTGGGCATTCTTCCCTTATTGTTATTGAAGACCAGTTTTAGGCCGTGGTGGTCCGATAGCATGCATGGTATTATCTCTATCTTTCTGTACCTGTTGAGGCCCGTTTTTTGACCAATTATATGGTCAATTTTGGAGAAAGTACCATGAGGAGCTGAGAAGAAGGTATATCCTTTTGCTTTAGGATAGAATGTTCTATAAATATCCGTTAAGTCCATTTGGCTCATGACTTCTCTTAGTCTGTCGACATCACTGTTTAATTTCTGTTTCCATGATCTGTCCATTGATGAGAGTGGGGTGTTGAAGTCTCCCACTATTATTGTGTGAGGTGCAATGTGTGTTTTGAGCTTTAGTAAGGTATCTTTTACGTATGTAGGTGCCCTTGTATTTGGGGCATAGATATTTAGGAATGAAAGTTCATCTTGGTGGATTTTTCCTTTGATGAATATGAAGTGTCCTTCCTTATCTTTTTTGATGACTTTTAGTTGGAAATTGATTTTATTTGATATTAGAATGGCTACTCCAGCTTGCTTCTTCTGACCATTTGCTTGGAAAGTTGTTTTCCAGCCTTTCACTCTGAGGTAGTGTCTGTCTTTGTCTCTGAGGTGTGTTTCCTGTAGGCAGCAGAATGCAGGGTCCTCATTGCGTATCCAGTTTGTTAATCTATGTCTTTTTATTGGGGAGTTGAGGCCATTGATATTGAGAGATATTAAGGAATAGTGATTATTGCTTCCCTTTATATTCATATTTGGATGTGAGGTTATGTTTGTGTGCTTTCATTCTCTTTGTTTTGTTGCCAAGACGATTAGTTTCTTGCTTCTTCTAGGGTATAGCTTGCCTCCTTATGTTGGGCTTTACCATTTATTATCCTTTGTAGTGCTGGATTTGTAGAAAGATATTGTGTAAATTTGGTTTTGTCATGGAATATCTTGGTTTCTCCATCAATGTTAATTGAGAGTTTTGCTGGATACAGTAACCTGGGCTGGCATTTGTGTTCTCTTAGGGTCTGTATGACATCAGTCCAGGATCTTCTGGCCTTCATAGTTTCTGGCGAGAAGTCTGGTGTGATTCTGATAGGTCTCCCTTTATATGTTACTTGACCTTTTTCCCTTACTGCTTTTAATATTCTTTCTTTATTTTGTGCGTTTGGTGTTTTGACAATTATGTGACGGGAGGTGTTTCTTTTCTGGTCCAATCTATTTGGAGTTCTGTAGGCTTCTTGTATGTCTATGGGTATCTCTTTTTTTAGGTTAGGGAAGTTTTCTTCTATGATTTTGTTGAAGATATTTACTGGTCCTTTGAGCTGGGAGTCTTCACTCTCTTCTATACCTATTATCCTTAGGTTTGATCTTCTCATTGAGTCCTGGATTTCCTGTATGTTTTGGACCAGTAGCTTTTTCCGCTTTACATTATCTTTGACAGTTGAGTCAATGATTTCTATGGAGTCTTCTGCTCCTGAGATTCTCTCTTCCATCTCTTGAATTCTGTTGGTGAGGCTTGTATCTACAGCTCCTTGTCTCTTCTTTTGGTTTTCTATATCCAGGGTTGTTTCCATGTGTTCTTTCTTGATTGCTTCTATTTCCATTTTTAATTCCTTCAACTGTTTGATTGTGTTTTCCTGGAATTCTTTCAGGGATTTTTGCGATTCCTCTCTGTAGGCTTTTACTTGTTTATTAATGTTTTCCTGTGCTTCCCTAAGTGTGTTCATGTCTTTCTTGAAGTCCTCCAGCATCATAATCAAATATGATTTTGTAACTAGATCTTGCTTTTCTGGTGTGTTTGGATATTCCATGTTTGTTTTGGTGGGAGAATTGGGCTCCGATGATGGCATGTAGTCTTGGTTTCTGTTGCTTGGGTTCCTGCGCTTGCCTCTCGCCATCAGATTATCTCTAGTGTTACTTTGTTCTGCTATTTCTGACAGTGGCTAGACTGTCCTATAAGCCTGTGTGACAGGAGTGCTGTAGACCTGTTTTCCTCTCTTTCAGTCAGTTATGGGGACAGAGTGTTCTGCTTTCTGGCGTGTAGTTTTTCCTCTCTACAGGTCTTCAGCTGTTCCTGTGGGCCTGTGTCTTGAGTTCACCAGGCAGCTTTCTTGCAGCAGAAAATTTGGTCTTACCTGTGGTCCCGAGGCTCAGGTTCGCTCGTGGGGTGCTGCCCACGGGCTCTCTGCAGCGGCAGCAACCAGGAAGACCTGTGCCGCCCCTTCCGGGAACTTCAGTGCACCAGGGTTCCAGATGGTCTTTGGCTTTTTCCTCTGGCGTCTGAGATGTGTGTGCAGGGAGCAGTCACTTCTGGTTTCCCAGGCTTGTCTGCCTCTCTGAAGGTTTAGCTCTCCCTCCCACGGGATTTGGGTGCAGAGAACTGTTTATCCGGTCTGTTTCTTTCAGGTTCCGGCAGTGTCTCAGGCACAGGGGTCCTGCCGCTCCTGGGCCCTTCCCCACGGGAGCCCAGAGGCCTTATACAGTTTCCTCTTGGGCCAGGGATGTGAGCAGGGGTGAGCAGAGTTGGTGGTCTCTTCCGCTCTGCAGCCTCAGGAGTGCCCACCTGACCAGGCGGTTGGGTCTCTCTCTCACCGGGTCTGGGAGCAGAGAGCTGCTGGGGGCCGGGATCCGCGGGTGTGGGACTTCCGGTAAACACAGAACGTGCCCGGTCCTAGAGAAATTCTGCTTTCCTGTGTCCCAAGCTCACCAGGCAGCTTTCTTGCAGCAGAAAATTTGGTCTTACCTGTGGTCCCGAGGCTCAGGTTCGCTCGTGGGGTGCTCCCCACGGGCTCTCTGCAGCGGCAGCAACCAGGAAGACCTGTGCCGCCCCTTCCGGGAGCTTCAGTGCACCAGGGTTCCAGATGGTCTTTGGCTTTTTCCTCTGGCGTCCGAGATGTGTGTGCAGGGAGCAGTCACTTCTGGTTTCCCAGGCTTGTCTGCCTCTCTGAAGGTTTAGCTCTCCCTCCCACGGGATTTGGGTGCAGAGAACTCATCTTGTTGATTTTATCAAAGAACCAGCTCCTAGTTTTGCTGATTCTTTTTATAGTTCTTTTTGTTTCTACTTGGTTGATTTTAGCTGAATTTGATTATTTCCTGCTGTCTACTCCTCTTGGGTGTATTTATTTGTTTGTTTGTTTTTGTTTCAGTGTTTTCAAGTGTGCTGTCAATTTGCTAGTGTATATGCTCTTCAGTTTTTTGGGTTTTTTTTTTTTTTTTTTTTTTTTTTTTTTTTTTTTTTTTTTAGAGGCATTCAGAGTTATGAGTTTTCCCCTTAGCACTGCTTTCACTGTGTCCCATAATTTCGGGTATGTTTTCTCTCTAGAACATTCTAGAAAAAAACAAGAAAGTAATCTTTAAACTAGCCCCAAAAAAGATAGCCACACAAACAAAATTCCACTTCTAACGACAAAAATAACAGGAACCAATAATCACATTGGTCCCAAATATCTCTCAACAACAATGGACTCAACTCCCCAATAAAAAGACAAAGACTAACAGACTGGATATGTAAACAGGATCCGGCATTTTGCTGCATATATGAAATATACCTCAGTAATGAAGACAGACACTTCCTTAGAGTAAAATGAATGTTCTCTTTCATTAAATTCTAAAAAGTTTTTAATTTCTTTATTTTTTCCTTTGCCAAGTTATCATTGAGTAGAGTTCAGTTTCCATGTATACGTGTGATTTCCATTGTTTTTGTTGTTTTTGAAGACTAGCCTTAGTCAGTAGTGATCTCATCAGATGCATGGGATTATTTCAATCTTCATGTTCCTGTTGAGGCTAATTTCATGACTGGTTATATGATCATTTTTGGAGAAGGAACCAAGAGGTGCTGAGAAGAAGATAATGTTTTGTTTCAGGGTGAAATGTTGTATAGATAACTGTTAAATCCATTTTGTTCATAACTTCTGTTAGTTTAACTGTGTCTCTGTTTAGTTTGTTTCCATGACCTGTCCATTGATGAGAGTGGGGAGTTGAAGTTTCCCACTATTATTGCATAAAGCTTTAAGCTTTAGTAAATTTTCTTTTATTAACCTGGGTACCCTTGCATTTGTAGCATAGATATACAGGACTGAGAATTCATCTTAGTGGATTTTTCTTTTGAGGAGTATGAAGTATCCTCCCTCATAATTTATGATAACTTTTGGTTGAAATTTAATTCTATTTGATATTAGAATGTCTACTCCAGCTTGTTTCTTTGGACCATTTGCATGGACCAATTTTCCCAGCATTTTATTCTGAGGAAGTGACTGTCTTTGTTACTGAGATATGTTTCCTGTATATAGCAAGATGCTGGGTCTTGTTTATATATGCAGTCTCTTAGTCAATGTCTTTTTATTGGGGGACTTGACTCCATGGTTGTTGAGAGATATTTGTGACCAATAATTATTGGTTCCTGTTATTTTTCTTGTTAGAAGTGGACTTTTGTTTGTGTGGCTATCTTCTTTTGGGCTAGTTTAAAGATTAATTTCTTGCTTTTTCCAGGCTATAGTTTCCCTCCTTCTGTTGCAGTTTCTCATCTATTATCCTTTGTAGGGCTTAATTTGTAGAATGATACAGTGTAAATTTGGTTTTCTCCTGGAATATATTGGTTTCTCCATCTATTGTAATTCTATTGTAGTTGAGAGTTTTGCTGGCTATAGTAGCCTGGGCTCACATTTGTGTTCTCTTCGGCTTTGTATGACATCTGCCCATAATCTTCTAGTCCTCATAATTTCTGTTGAGAAATCTGGTGTAATTACGTTAGATCTCCCATTATATGTTACTTATCTATTTTCCGTTACTGCTTTTAATATTCTTTCTTTGTTTTGTGCATTTGTTGTTTTGATTATTTTGCAACTGAAGGAATGTCTTTTCTGGACCAAACTATTTGTAGTTCTTATATGTTAATGGGCATCTCTTTCTTTAGATTAGGGAAGTTTCCTTCTATAATTTTTGTTGAAGATATTTACTGGCCCTTTAATTGGGATTCTTAGCTCTCTTCTTAGGTTTGATCTTCTCATTGTGTCCTGAATTTCCTGGGTGTTTTGGGTTAGGATCGTATATTTTCTTTGACTGTTGTGTCAATGTTTAAGGGTTTCTACTCTTTACTTCTGTTTTCCTGCACTTTTTAAGGGAGTTATTTATGTTGTTTTTAAAGTCTTATAACATCATCATGTGATGTGATTTTAAATTACAATCTTGCTTTTCTGGTACTTTGTGATATTCAGGATTTGCTGTGCTGGGAGAACTGGGTTCTGATGATATCAAGTGGCCTTAGTTTCTGTTGCTTAAGTCCTTGCACTTGTTTCTTTCCATCTATTTATCTCTGTTGTTATCTGCTCTTACTGTCTCCGACAGTTGCTTGATCCTCCTGCAAGTCTGTGTGTCAGCCCTCCATGGAGACTAGCATTCTTACTGTAGGATTTGGGTCCAGAGTGCTGTGTCACAAAGTCATCTCTGGGCAGAGATGTAAACCAGAGTTATCCTGTCCCAGACTGCTCCTTGGTTCTTATGTCATGAGAGCTCCAGGTCAGCCCCTTGGTGCAGAAGTGGTGGTCTTATCTCCATGCTCAGGTATGTCAGCACTCCTGGGAGACCAGTTCTCCTGTGGGATCTGGGTACAGAGAGCTGTAGCACAGGGTCAGCTCCACGCACAGACAGAAACTGAATGACTCTAAATTCTTGATTTGTATCATTAAAATGCCTTTTTATGATCTTTCTGATTTTTTTAGTGTGTGCGTTAATGTCTATGAACTAACATAGTAGAACATTATTTAAAATAACATTATGTTCTATTAAAATAAATTCTTTATTGAATTCTCATAGGGCTCTGATGTGAGACCCAAGGTAGAAATAGAGCCACAGTGCTCCATGTGTGAGCATTTGGTTACAAAAGGGCAGTGGAAAGATTGTTTTGCCTTATCCCTAATAAGAGAATAATGATTTCTGTGACCAGCCCATTGATTTTACAGGTATTAATATTACACTTTGCTTTTATCACTATTGATTGATATTATATTAAGACCCTAAACTGTATGGAGAGTTAATTGAGATTAATGGTAGTTTTATTCACCTATATTCACCATGTAAATATAATGGATATTAAAGACTGAATACATTATAATAACACATTTCCTCATTCCTCAATCATTAATAATAGTTGACAGAAATTCGTACATGTTTAAATGTTCAAATTAAATTTTAATGATTTAACCATTACATAAAGACCTGTTAGCACCTTACATAATAATTTTGTTAATTATAATTATTAGTAAATGGTGTTTACTCATAGAAATACGATATGGTGTACTGTGTTGGCTTTAAACCACAATTCTATATTTCTTAATTTTTGTTGTTAGTTCATTCTATCTTAGAATAAATTTGACTGTATTTAACTTTCCAAAAACCTGGTATTTGATATAGTAATGGGTTTTAAAAATTTCAGGTAATACTTGCTTTACTATAGTTTCATCTGTAGAAGAAAATTGCACTAGATTCTAATTGAAGTCCGTACATTAAGGCATTTTAGCTCTGAAGTTTGTAGTGACATTTCCAGAGTGAATTTCACATGTTGGTAATTTGATATCAATGAACCTATCTTTACAATAAAAACTCAGTTTTATATGAGCACAGTGGATATCCAGGAAAATAGGACAGTGTTCTCATAATGAAAGAAAATAGATAGAGCTCTGTTGAAAAGCCATTCAAGGCATATAGAGTAGTCTACATATGGATAATTTACTCTGGACAGTTCCATAGATGCCAGTTCAATATTATGAGTTAAATAGTTTGATGATTCTACTGAATTATCTCTTAGCTCTTTGAAGATCAATATTAGGCTACAAATCTATATAACATATGGATATCATTTTGATGAGTTTTGAAATACTCTGTTTCTATGTTATGGTAAATTATTTCATGGCTTAGGTCTTTCTGAAATGAAAAATAAAATTATTTTACACAAAATGATAGCATAGTTAATATCAAAAACAGAATTGAAGACTTGAAATAAAATTCACTTTTTTTTATGATAACATACAGTGAATAAGCATAGGTGATGCTTCATAACCCACAGAAGGCCAATCTAATGGTAGGCAGTATGAACTTAGATTGTCATACCAATTAAAGTTCAGCCAACTCAAGTTCTTTCAAGGGTTGTGTGATGCTTTGTATATGCTTGGCCCAGAGAGTGGCATTATTAAGAATCGTGGCCTTGTTAGAGTAGGGTTTTTTTTACTGTGGGTGTGGGCTTAACCCTCTTAACCAAGCTGCCTGGAAGTCAATCTTCTAATAGCAGCCTTCAGATTAAGATGTAGAACTCTCATCATTGCCTACACCATGCCTGCCTGAATGCTGCCATGCTCCCGCCTTGATGATAATGGACTGAACTCTGAACCTGTGAGCCTGCCCCAATTAAATGTTGTCTATGAGTTACCTTGGTCGTGGTATCTGTTCACAACAGTAAAACTCTAAGACAGGTTCTTAAATTGCAGTCTGTGAAGTCACAAATATTCTGATAACCCATATATTATTTTCTTCTGCATATTGTTCATTTGCTATGTTAGTACCATGCTCTAGTACTATGTAAAACAGAAATCCAATAGCACATTCAGGGCTTACTTCTCAGGTCTGGAATACCTCTATAAGTACTTGAAGATCTTGTTAAAATGTTTGTCAATTGTACAAATTGGACTTATGTTTACTATGTTTGATCATAGTCAGCTTAACTAAAAGCTGTTCTTAAAATTACTACATTCAAAACATGTAGATGAACTCCAATCATCAGTAGTTACTCAGCATGGATTAAAGGAAGAAAACAGTCATAAATGAACAAACCTCAAATTCCTCAGCGTTAAAGCCTCCCTCCCATCTTAGGAAACACTGCTGCCGCGATTTCTTCAATGCAATTACCAGTTAACTGATGCAAAACTATGTTGCTTGGTGAGGCTACATTCAGTCCTGTGAGAAAACATAATCAGGGTTATGTCAAATTAATTTGTATTTAATTATAAATTGAACTTGGCCATAGTTATTGACCAGGTTTTATCTTCTGTTTATTTATGAACATTAAAGGAAAAATATGTACTGCCTTCACTTTAAGAAAGTGAATGCATCTTTGAGAGCATATGAGCAATTTCTTAGATAATCATGATTTTATTTAATTATTTACACTTAAAAATAAATACCAAAGTTAGAAATCATAGCTCTTATTTAGTAGCAAAACTTATCAATTATTTCTATTTATCAATTACCTATCAATCTGTCATTTTCAACTACGAGCTCTGTGGAACATTATCCAAGCTTTGGTACATTCAAAACATTAGATGGATTTCTTGATTACCCAGATCTTGAACTTCAGTTGACATAAAAATGAATAAGTGGTTAAAAATATTCTCATCTCAAATTTAAGGATGTGTCTATTTATCCCCCTACTTCAAAGGTCAAATTGGCTTGGCCAGGTGTGAATCTGCAGTGTGTGGGACCAGGAAACTACCTCCTGCCCAAGTCCTCTCACTTTGCTACAGTAACTATAAATTCTGGAGTGCGGACAACTGTATAGGCTCAAGGTAAGGGTACCAACACATTGCAGTCCTGACACCCTGGGATTAATGCTGAAGAAAGGAAAAAGGTCCCAGGCAACAAAAGAAGCAGCAAGAAGCCACAAGAACCTCAGGAGTTATTTTGGTGAGCTTATCTCTATGACATCACCATAAGCAAAGCTCAGTAACACAATGTAAAGCATACCAGCATATGTGATTCATTAACAATGAATGGTGAGGCAGAGCAAAGCAAACCAATGTTTGAGTTCCCACTTTCTGTGGGCTCATATTCCTTCTGAGTACCATGCATTTTTCATGTGTTTCCTATATCAAAACATACTTTCACCTGTGTCTACTTCAGGAAAATATTCTTTTCTATGAGTGTCCCAGGAAAACATCATTTTCATAACTGACTCTCCAAAGAAACCAGAAGTTTCCACTTCAGATTAGAAATAGGGTAGAAGAGGTTTTCTAAATATAAATTCATAGTAGAAAGAATATTAGCATTCTTTCTAGGCTCTGCCCCACAGTTAACTGGCAACAGTCAGATATGACTGGCTTATTATAAAAGGGTCTGTTCACACCCTCCTCTCCCTCTTACTGTCTTACTCTACTGCTCCTTCTCTCTATGACCTCTTTCTCTCCTTCCCTCTCCCCCTCTCTCTCCAAGTGTTTCTGGCCAGCCTTTCCTCTTCTCTCTCTTCCTCTCCTTCTTCTTCTCCCTTTCCATTACTTTGTCCCTTCCCATCTCTCTCCTTTCCAAACTCCATTTCCTATGCTCTTAAATAAAGTCTATTCTGTACTATATCTGTCATATGGCTGGCATCTCAGGAGGGGAAAGGATGCCTCAGCATAGGCTCACTTCATCATATTTGCTTTACCAAAACATATTCTTGGTACTCTTTCTTTTTATAAAACACAACAAAGGCTGAATATGAGGAACAGATAATTAAGCTGACAACATATACACAGTACTTAATTTATACTAGCTAGTTATATTTGTTATAAGTGTTAAAATTCACTTTTATTTTTAATAACATGGTAAAAAATAAGATTTATTTGTGACATTATTGAAATTTAAAAGCTAAAGATATGGTTACTGATTTGGGCTTTGTACTTTCTTTCCATATTTTCAAGGAAATCTTACAATCCTGGTCTTCAGAGGTAAATGGATGGTGCTAGGAAAAACAATCATTCCGTGTGAGGCAACATAGTTCTAAAAGACAAATAGGATACATATTTGTTTTTATGTAGATGTTAGCTGTTAAATTTTTGATAAGCCTGATATAATCTGTAAAGCTACAGAAGTTAGGAATATAGTAGCAAATAGGGGGATTTATAGCTCTATCAAGGTAGGGTGAAGATAATAGGTAGGTAAATATGAATAGACACAGTGGGAACTGACAAGGACAGGATGATAAAATAGGAAGAGGAAGGCAAGATGAGGACAAGAGAGAAAATATGAGCAGAAAAAGTTGAAACTAAGGGCCGTTTAAGGAATCATGTGAAAACCCAATGCATTTGAAGCTTCCTGAAACATTTTATGTGTGAAAGCAATCTAAATGAAGTTGCCAAACAACAGAGAAGATAGAACTGTGAGCAAATATCTCAACAAATGAAGCTTCTAGTGTTGGGGCTGCATTAAAGTTGTTGGCTCCAGAGAAGTCCCCAAATAACCTACACTATTCCCTACCCATTGGTTAGCCACAAACTGGCAATACGGTTTATTCCTGAAGACAAAACCTATATAACTCACTGACATATGGTAGTTAAGATAGTACCAACCTTGAGCCTTCAGCCCTTGTTACTACTATCCCTGGTGTTGGAAGTTGGGCACTTTGTATAATACCAAAGCATAAATGTAAACACCAGCTTAGGTACAAACTCTTTCTTCTATCATGATATAATGTCCATAAGATGAGTTAATTCAATATTGGCACAATGATTGTAGGGGAAACAATTAAATATCTTATTAAATACAAAGTTTCCATGATATGGAAACCATCTGTGACACTGCTTGGGTTTCCAAGAATCTGAAACCAGGTAGATTAGGGTCCCAAGAGAGAACCAAACACTACCTCTTGCTATAGCAACATAGTAATAAAATGACTCCTAATGATATTCTGCTATATTCATAAACAAGTGGCTTGTTGACAAAGATCAGATTCACCTTGAAGAGGTGTTTTGAGAGAAGGGGTATCTGGGAGCAGGGAAAAGAATTACTTGAAGTCAAATTCTGGTCCAAGCTGATGACCTGTATTTTGCTTGATACAATGGTTTTGCTAGTCTACTTCTCTATATGTTCTGCCTTCTCTCTGGAGAAGTCTCTGTCTATATTTTCCTTCTTTGCTATTCTAAGAGATATCTCGGTTCATGCCCTGCTTGCTTATGTGTGTGTCAGGTCTCCTTTTCTCTGGATAACTCATCTCCTGCAGAACACAAGTCTAGTCTTTTATTTTACATATCAATACAATCATTTACCCCAAGTTTCTTTTTAATTATTTTAAGAACCAGCATCCTGTGAGAACCATTCCTTTGATTCATAGGAGACAGTGAGCAAACCCTTCCTTTTAATATTGCAAAAAAATTCGCAGATCTTCCTATCCCTGTTAAACACAGAAGATAAGATAGTTGCATAGGACCCTGCCCCAAAGTTACAATTTTCACCTTGCCTAGGCTAACCTTGCTGTGTCCTAAGCTGACCTTAACTCCAGAATCCATCTACTTTTGTAGGTATAAACAAAAAACTTAGCTGGGTGAGATCTCATACTGTCCCCACTCCCTAAATCTCTTTATCTCCTTTAGTAATTTTCTAACACATTGGTTCATAGCTTAGCTGCTTTTGTTCTTTTATGTCAGTGAAGCCCCTCACATTATTCATATTGTATCTTTATTTTTGCATAGTTAAGAAATTATATATTTCCAAACTCATGTATTATATCCTTTCACACTGCCTCAAGGGTGTCCTGAAGGTCCCAGTGTATATCATTTTGCTGAGATATAGCCCCATCCTCAACTCCTGGATTCCTGTTGTTTCTAATTATCATGGAGTCATTAATGTAAACTGCAAGGACATTTCTCAGAAGGAAAGAATACTCCACTGCTAGGGTCCAGAGAATATGTTCATTATTAAAGAAACAAGCTTTACACCCACAGCAGCCATCTACACTCGTGGAGGTTCACACTGGGCCTCTGTCCCAGGTACACGAACAATGTCACTCTGTTCTCATCAGGGCCATGGCAGGGTCTCAGTAGTTTGTATCATCAGAAAAGTTTCCACATGTAGCAGATAGGACCAAATATAGAGCCCTATAGTCATACAATGTATAGAGTGATAGATTTTAGAATATTCAGTCCTAAATGGGTTGTCCCCATCAAATTCCATCATTGCTCAGGGGGTCCTGCAGAAGTGAAGGCAGAAAGAATGTAAGATTCAGAATTTTAGAGGTAAAAATGAAAACAAAGGCCTTCTAAATGTAGTAGGATAATGCATATATGAATGCACAGACATTGTGGCACTATTAAAAGTATTACAAGGCCTGCTCAGATTTGTGCCAGGAGTCCCAGCACTGAGAGGAAAAGTAGAGAGAAACTCTCAGTTCTAACCCAGAAGTTATACCAATTGATAGTCACTTATAAATGATATATAAATTTTAACTGCAGGCCAACAAAGCATGGCTGATGCAAACCAAACTTAAGAGCATTTTTGGAGGTTCTTTGTATCATAAATGTTTCATTTTTATGTTTTTATTTTTATTATTTTGACTTACAGGCCTTTAACATATAAATGTTATGGCTTCCATTTTTGATATTCATATGAGATTCATGTATGTATGAAAGTGTGTGTCTCTCAGTCTATATGTGTTTCTTGTGGGTTTTTTTTATCTTTTTTATTTGTTTTTTTTTATCCTGTTCTAGGTTGTCTGTGTTTATTTTATTTTATTATTTTATTTTATGTTATTCTTCATTAGATGCCTGTTTGTTTCCTAAAAAGAAAGAAAAAGTGTTGTATGTAGATAGGAGTGGAGACAAGGAGGATCTTGGAGAAGTTGGAGGATAGGAAACTATAATTAAAATAATATAGATAAATAGTGTAAGCAATATCACTTAAACTTATAGATGTGGCTTAGCTTTAATGAGGAAGAGAAAACAAACACCAGAAAATCCAAGATCTCAGTGCAGAGGCACAGGAGCATCAGCCCCAAGACAGGAAATCATTTGTTTTGAAAACATATTACTGGAAAATTCCAAGGTTGCTGTGAGACCAGATTAAGTTTATATATTTAAAATTAAATTTTATGTGTAACTGAATTACAAATAGTATGAGTAATTAAATGGGTCTTTTCCATTTTTATGACATAGTTGATTTTTTATTACAAATTCAGAATTAATTTTATCAAGTGTTTTAGCAGTTCTTAGAAGATCATTAGGAGTCAAATAACTGAGGGAACTTTGCATATCAACATTGGTACTCACTGATGTCACCTAGATTAGCAAATATGTAACCTGCCAAGTAAATATAAACATTGCCCAAAAACATTTTTACAGTGATAAGAAAGGGCTCTACATGATTGGTTACCAAAGATGTTTCAAAGATTGGTTGAGGAAATAAGGTTTGCTGATGGGTTGGTGTCTTAAGATTTTACTACTGTGACAAAGGAAGGTCTTATAAGGACAACATTTAATTGGGGTTGGCTAACAAGGTCAGATGTTCAGCCCATTATCTCCAAGGTGGAAGCATGGTAGTGGCCAGGCAGGCATGGCACAGGAGGAGCTTTTCAAGATGTCCAACATTTTGTTCTGAAAGGAAACAGGAGAAGACTGGCATCGTCAGGCACCTAGGAGGAGGGTCTTAAAACACAATGGCAAACTTCCATGAAAAAGGCCACTCCTACTTCAACAAGGCCATACCTCCTAATGGTGCCACTCCCTGGGGCCAAGCATATTCCAACTACCACAGTACTACAACTTGTTCTTTGGATTCAGTATGTCATAATCTATCCTACTTTAACATCTAATATAACATGCCAGTGCATTCTTCAGATAGACCACATGACAAAGTATCTCATTTTTGTACTTAAGGATCACACAGTTAAAATATTACAAATTAGATTGTTTCCTAAATGTTAAAACTGTAAATTGCTCTATTTTTGGAGAAATATAGTAGACTAAGAGTTACAGTGTATACTAGAGAAATTCAGCCACTGGCATGTTTTAGATTTGAAGCTCTATCACATCTTGGTTGATACATTATTCAAATGACAGACTTTCCTAAGTCTTAATAGCCAAATATGTTAAGAAAAAGTGTTCATATTTTGGAGAATCCTAAAATTTTAAAATAATACAAGTTGATAAGAACTGTGTGTGATAAGTATGAGGAATGTATTACCCCAAAATGTATTCAGTCTTGTAAGAGGCATATATAAAAAAAAAATGAAAAGATGAAAGAAATACATTTACTTTGGAGTTTATGTTTTACTACCAATTTTATCTAAGAAAAGTAAAAAAAATTACAGCTAAAGTATAATCCAGTTCAGAGTCTGCTATTATGATGTTAGATTTAAATTTGGGGAACAAAATTTTATGTAATTTTGAATTTTATTTTAACTTTATCTAATATCTATGTCTGGACTTTATACCTTTACATACAACTTAAATTTTCATAAGATTTTCCATTCTGTATTTTCAAATAGAGAAAAAAAATCTTGTTGATAAGGAAAAGAATTTCTATTTTAAAAATTTCTTCTCCCTATGAAACTTAAACTTTAAAATTATGAAAACATAAGAAGGAGAGTAGTTTTGTTTCCTCTTTACTATCCTTTAAAAAAACTGTTGGTACTTTAAAGAATACACACACACAAACACACACACACACACACACACACACACACTCAGCCTTTAAAAAGACAGGAGGAGGAGGAGGAAGAGGCAGAGGAGGAGGAAGAGGAAGTAGAGGCTGAGGGAGAAAAAAGGAAGGAGAGAATTGCTAAGTATGTCAGTGTTTCTCACAATGACATGGTATAGAGGGCCTCATATTGACTGAATTATAGAGTATAAAACTAAAGTATTATAAATAGATATGCAATCCCCATCAAAATTCCAACCCAATTCTTCATAAAGTTAGACAGAACAATTTGCAAATTCATCTGGAATAACAAAAAACCCAGGATAGCTAAAACTACCCTCAACAATAAAAAGACTTCCGGGGAAATCATTATCCCTGAACTCAAGCAGTATTACAGAGCAATAGAGATAAAAACTGTACGCTATTGCTACAGAGACAGACAGATAGACCAGTGGAATAGAATTGAAGACCCAGAAATGAACCCAGACACCTAAGGTCACTTGATTTTTGACGAAGGAGCCAAAGCCATCCAATGGAAAAAAGACAGCATTTTCAGCAAATGGTGCTGGGTCAAGTGGAGGTCAGCATGAAGAAGAATGTAGATTGATCCATTCTTATCACCCTGTACAAAGCTTAAGTCCAAGTGCATCAAGGACCTCCACATCAAACCAGATACACTCAGACTAATAGAAGAAAAAGTAGGTAAGAGTCTCGAACATAAGAGCAGTAGTGAAAATTTCTTGAACAAAATACCAATGGCTTATGCTCTAAGATCTAGAATCAACAAATTGGATCTCATAAAATTGCAAAGCTTCTGTAAGGCAAAGGACACGGTGGTTAGGACAAAACGGCAACCAACAGATTGGGAAAAGATCTTTACCAATCCTACAACAGATAGAGGCCTTATATCCAAAATATACAAAGAACTCAAGAAGTTAGACTGCAGGAAGACAAATAACCCTATTGAAAATGGTGTTCAGAACTAAACAAAGAATTCACAGGTGAGGAATGCTGAATGGCTGCGAAACACCTAAAGAAATGTTCAACATCTTTAGTCATAAGGGAAATGCAAACCTAAACAACCCTGAGATTCCACCTCACACCAGTGAGAATGGCTAAGATCAAAAACTCAGGTGACAGCAGATGCTGGTGAGGATGCAGAGAAAAAGGAACACTCCTCCATTGTTGGTGGGATTGCAGACTGGTACAACCATTCTGGAAATCAGTCTGGAGGTTCCTCAGAAAATTGAACAGTGAACTACTTGAGGACCCAGCTATACCCCTCTTTTGGGCATGTACCCAAAAGATGCCCCAACATATAACAAAGACACATGTTCCACTATGTTCATAGCAGCCTTATTTAATAGCCAGAAGCTGGAAAGAACCCAGATGCCCTTCAACAAGGAATGGATACAGAAAATGTGGTAGATCTACACAATGGAATGAGTAAGCTATCAAAAACAATGACTTTATGAAACTCATAGGCAAATGGATGGAACTGGAAAATATCTTCCTGAGTGAGGTAACCGAATCACAGAAAAACACATATGGTATGCACTCATTGATAAGTGGATATTTGCCCAAATGATTGAATTACCACAGATCTACAGAACACATGAAACTCAAGAAGGATGACCAAAATGTGAATGTCTCACTCCTTCTTTAAAAGAGGAACAAGAATACCCTTAAGAGGAAATAGAAAGGCAACGTTTAGAACAGAGGCAGAAGGAACACTAATTCAGAACCAGCCCCACATGTGGCTCATACATATACAGCCACAAAACTAGATAAGATGGATAAAGCAAAGAAATGCAGGCTGAGAAGAACCGGATGTAGATCTCTCCTGAGAGACACAGCCAGAATATGGCAAATACATAGGCGAATGCCAGTAGCAAACTACTGAACTGAGAATGGGATCCTGTTGAAGGAATCAGACAAAGGACTAAAAGAGCTGAAGGCCCTTGAGACCCCGTATGAACAACAGTGCCAACCAACCAGAGCTTCCAGGGACTAAGCCACATTCTCCTGGAAGTCCGTTTATTGTTGAGAATAGTTTTAGCTATCCTTGGTTTCTTGTTATTCCAGATGAATTTGCATATTGTTCTATCTAACTCTCTGAAGAATTGGATTGGTATTTTGATGGAGATTGCATTGAATCTGTAGATCACTTTTGTGAAAATTACCATTTTTACTATATTAATTTTGCAAATCCATGAGCATGGGAGATCTTTCCATCTTCTGAGATCTTCAATTTCTTTCTTCAGAGGCTTGAAGTTCTTATTGTACAGATTCTTCACTTACTTGGTTAAAGCCACACTGAGGTACTTTATATTATTTGGGACTATTTTGAAGGGTGTCGTTTCCATAATTTTTTTCTCAGCTTGTTTCTCTTTTGTGTAGAGGAAGGCTACTGATTTATTTGAGTTAATTTTATACCCAGCCAAATTGCTGAAGTTGTTTATTAGCTTTAGTAGTTCTCTGGTGGAACTTTTGGGATCACTGAAATATACTATCATATCATCTGCAGATAGTGATATTTTGAGTTCTTCTTTTCCAATCTGTATCCCTTTGATCTTTTGTTTTCTGATTGCTCTGGCTAGAACTTCAAGAACTATATTGAATGAGTACGGAGAGAGTGGGCAGCCTTGTCTAGTCCCTGATTTTAGTGGGATTGCTTCAAGTTTCTCTCCATTTAGATTAATATTAGCTACTGGTATTCTGTATATGCCTTTTACTATGTTTAGGTATGGGCCTTGAATTCCTATTCTTTCCAAGACGTTTATTATGAAGTTGTTTTCAATTTTGTCAAATGCATTCTCTGCATCTAATGATATCATCATGTGGTTATTAACTTTCAGTTTGTTTATATAGTGGGTTACTTTGATAGTTTTCGATATTAAACGATACCTGAATGCCTGCGATGAAGCCAACTTGATCATGATGTATGATTGATTTGATGTGTTCTTGGATTCAGTTTGCAAGCATTTTATTGAGTATTTTTGCACCGATATTCATAAGGGAAATTGGTCTGAAGTTCCCTTTCTTTCTTGAGTCTTTGTGTGGTTTAGGTATAAGAGTAATGGTGGCTTCATAGAAGCAATTCGGTAGTGCTCCATCTGTTTCAATTTTATGGAACAGTTTGGATAGTATTGGTATGAGGTCTTCTATGAAGTTCTGATAAAATTCTGCACTAAACATGTCTGGACCTAGGCTGTTTTGGTTAGGAGACCTTTAATGACTGCTTCTATTTACTTAGGAGTTATGGGACTGTTTACATCGTTTTTCTGTTCCTGATTTAACTTTGGTACCTGGTATCTGTCTAGGAAACTGTCCATTTTCTCCATATTTTCCAGTTTTGTTGAATATAGAATTTTGTAGTAGGATCTAATGATTTTTTGAATTTCCTCTGATTTTGTAGTTATGTCTCCCTTTTCATTCCTGATTTTGTTAATTTGGACACACTCTCTGTGTCCTCTTGTTAGTCTGGCTAAGGGTTTATCTATCTTGTTGATTTTTCTCAAAGAACCAGCTTTTGGTTCTGTTGATTCTTTGTATGGTCCTTTTTGTTTCCACTTGGTTGATAACAGCTCCGTGATTGATTATTTCCTGTCTTCTACTCCTCCTGGGTGTATTTGCTTCTTTTTGTTCTAGAGCTTTTAAGTGTGCTGTGAAGTTGCTGGTATATGCGGTCTCCTGTTTCTTTCTTCAGGCACTCAGAGGTATGTGTTTTCCTCTTAGCACAGCTTTCATTGTGTCCCATAAGTTTGGGTATGTTGTACCTTCATTTTCATTAACTTCTAACGAGTCTTTAATTTCTTTCTTTATTTCTTCCTTGACCAGGTTATCATTGAGTAGAGCATTGTTCAACTTCCGAATATTAAACCATCCCTGCATGCCTGGGATGAAGCCTACTTGATTATGGTGGATGATTGTTTTGATGTGCTCTTGGATTCGGTTTGCCAGAATTTTATTGAGTATTTTTGTGTCGATATTCATAAGGGAAATTGGTCTGAAGTTCTCTTTCTTTGTTGGGTCTTTGTGTGGTTTAGGTATAAGAGTAATTATGGCTTCATTGAAATAATTCGGTAGTGCTCCATCTGTTTCAATTTTGTGGAATATTTTGGATAGTATTGTATGAAGTCTTCTATGAAGGTTTGATAGAATTCTGAACTAAACCCATCTGGACCTGGGCTCTTTTTGGTTGGGAGACCTTTAATGACTGCTTCTATTTCCTTAGGAGTTATGGGGTTGTTTAACTGGTTTATCCGTTCCTGATTTAACTTCAGTACCTGGTATCTGTCTAGGAAATTGTCCATTTCCTGCAGAATTTCATGTTTTGTTGAATATAGGCTTTTATAGTAAGATTTGATGACTTTTTGAATTTCCTCTGAATCTGTAGTTATGTCTCCCTTTTCATTTATGATTTTGTTTATTTGGATACACTCTCTGTGTCCTCTCGTTAATCTGGCTAAGGATTTATCTATATTGATGATTTTCTCAAAGAACCAACTTTTGGTTCTGTTGACTCTTTCTATGGTCCTTATTGTTTCTACTTGGTTGATTTCAGCTCTGAGTTTGATTATTTCCTGTCTTCTACTCCTCCTGGGTGTATTTGCTCCTTTTGTTCTAGAGCTTTTAGGTGTGCTGTCAAGCTGCTGACATATGCTCTCTCCTGTTTCTTTCTGCAGGCACTCAGAGCTGTGAGTTTTCCTCTTAGTACAGCTTTCATTGTGTCCCATAAGTTTGGGTATGTTGTACCTTCATTTTCATTAAATTCTAAAAAGTTTTTAATTTCTTTCTTTATTTCTTCCTTGACCAGTTTATCATTGAGTAGAGCATTTTTCACCTTCCTCGTATATGTGGTCGTTCTTCCCTTATTGTTATTGAAGACCAGCTTTAGCCCGTGGTGGTGTGATAGGATGCATAAGATGGTTTCTATCTTTCTGTATCTGTTGAGGTCTGTTTTATGACCAGTTATATGGTCAATTTTGGAGAAAGTACCATGAGTTGGTGCAAAGAAGGTATATCCTTTTGCTTTAGGATAGAATGTTCTATAAATATCTGTTAAGTCCATTTGGTTCATGACTTCTCTTAGTCTGTCTATGTCTCTGTTTAATTTCTGTTTCCATGACATGTCCATTGATGAGAGTGGGGTGTTGAAATCTCCTTCTATTATTGTGTGGTCCAATGTGTTCTTTAATCTTTACTAAGGTTTCTTTTATGTATGTAGGTGCCCTTATATTTGGAGCATAGATATTTAGAATTGTGAATTCATCTTGGTGGATTTTTCCTTTGATGAGTATGAAGTGTTCTTCCTTATCTTTTTTGATGACTTTTGGTTGAAAATCGATTTTATTCGATATTAGAATGGCTACTCGAGCTTGCTTCTTCAGACCATTTGCTTGGAAAGTTCTTTTCCAGCCTTTCACTCAGAGGTAGTGTCTGTCTTTGTCCTGAGGTGTGTTTCATGTAGGCAGTAGAAAGCAGGGTCCTCATTGCGTATCCATTTTGTTAATCTATGTCTTTTTATTGGGTAGTTGAGACCACTGATCTTGAGAATATATTAAGGAATAGTGATTGTTGCTTCCTGTTATATTCGTGTTTGGATGTGAGATTATGTTTGTGTGCTTTTCTTCTCTTTGCTTTGTTGACAAGACGATTAGTTTCTTGCTTTTCTAGGGTGTATCTTACCTCTTTATGTTGGGCTTTACCATTTATTATCCTTTGTAGGGTTGGATTTGCAGAAAGATATTGTGTAAATTTGGTTTCTCCATCTATGCTTATTGAGTGTTTTGCTGGATATACTAACCTGGGCTGGCATTTGTGTTCTCTTAGGGTCCGTATCACATGTGTCCAGGATCTTCTGGCTTTCATAGTCTCTGGTGAGAAGTCTGGTGTAATTCTGATAGGTCTGCCTTCATATGTTATTTGACCTCTTTCCCTTACTGCTTTTAATATACTTTCTTTTTTGTGTGTTTCTTTGACTATTATGTGATGGGAGGAGTTTCTTTTCTGGTCCAATGTATTTGGAGTTCTGTAGGCTTCTTGTATGCTTATGGGCATCTCTTTCTTTACATTAGGGAAGTTTTCTTCTATGATTTTGTTGAAGATATTTACTGGTCCTTTGAGTTGGGCATCTTCACTCTCTTCTTTACCTATTATCCTTATGTTTGATCTTCTCATTGAGTCCTGGATTACCTGTATGTTTTGGACCAGTAGCTTTTTCTGTTTTACATTATCTTTGACAGTTGTGTCGATGATTTCTATGGAATCTTCTGCTCCTTAGATTCTCTCTTTTATCTCTTGTTTTCTGTTAGTGATACTTGTATTTACGACTTCTTGTCTGTTCCTTTGGTTTTCTATATCCATGGTTGTCTACATTTGTGCTTTCTTCGTTGCTTCTATTTCCATTTTTAATTCGCTTACCTGTTTGATTGTGTTTTCCTGTAATTTTTTCAGGGATTTTTGTGATTCCTCTGTATAGGCTTCTACTTGTTTATTTATGTTTTCCTGCATTTCTCTAAGGGAGTTCTTTATGACTTTCTTGAATTCCTCCATCATCATGAACAAAGGTGATTTAAAATCAAGACCTTGCTTTTCTGGTGTGTTTGTATATTCTGTGTTTCCTTTGGTGGGAGAATTGGGCTCCAATGATGCCATGTAGTCTTGCTTTCTATTGCTTGCATTCCTGTGCTTGCCTCTTGCCATCAGGTTGTCTCTGGTGTTACCTTGTTCTGCTATTTCTGACAGTGTCTAGACCATCCTATAGGCCTGTGTGTTAGGAGTGCTAAAGCCAGGTCACTTGGAGCATTAAAGTTGGTCTTACCTCTGCTCACGGGGCTAAAGTTGCTAATGGGGTGCTGCGTTTGAGCTCTCTGTGTGGCTGGCAACCAGAAGGGACAACCTGCATTTTCCCCCTGGCCCTTGTGGACAGGGTCCCAGATGGTGTTTGGTGTTTCCTTCTGGAATCAGAAATGTGGGCAGAGCGTAGTCTCTTCTGGCTTCCCAGGCGTGCCTGCACTCTGAAGGTTTAGCTCTCCCTCCCATGGGTTTTGGGTGCAGGGAGCTGTCAACCTTGTCCCTTCAGATCCAGGAAGTATCTGGACTACAGCAGACCTGCTGCTTGAGTGCCCCATCTTCCTGTTCCCAGAGGTCCTCTACAGTTTCCTCTTGGGCCAGGGATGTGGGCAGGGGTGGGCAGTACTAGAGGTCTCTCCAGTTCTGCAGTCTCAGGAGTGTCCACCTGTCTGGGTGGTGAGCTCTCTCTCCCATGGTGTTTGGGAGCCGGGAGCTGTGGGGAAGTCATTGTTTTTGATAACTAAATAGTACTCCATTGTGTAGATGTACCACATTTTCTGTACCCATTCCTCTGTTGCAGGACATCTGGGTTCTTTCCAGCTTCTAGCTATTATGAATAAGACTAATAGGCACATAGTGGAGCATATGTCCTTGTTATTTGTTGAAGCATCATTTAGTAATGCCCTAGAGAGTTATAGCTGAGTCCTCATGTAGTACTATGTCCAATTTTCTCAGGAACCTCCATACTGAATCCAGAGTCATTGTACCAGCTTGCAAACCCACTAAGGGAAGAGGAGTGTTCCTCTTTCTTCACATCCTTTCCAGCATGTTCTCTCACCTGAGGTTTTTATCTTAGCCATTCTGACTGGCATGAGGTGGAATTCAGGTTTGTTTTGATTTGCATTTTCCTGATGTTGAATATTTCTTTAGGTACTTCTCATCTATTCAACATTCCTCAGCTGAGAACTCTGTTTGTCTTTGTACCACATTTTAATAAGGTTATTAGATTCTGGAATCTAACTTCTAGAGTTCTTAGTATATATTGGATATTAGCCCTCTATAGCTTGTAGGGTTGGTAAAGATCTTTCCCCTATCTATTAGTTCCTGTTTTGTCCTTATGAAAGTGTCCTTTGCCTTGCAGAAGCTTTGAAGGTTTATGAGGTCCAATTTGTCGATTGTTGATCTTAGAGCATAAGCCTTTGGTGTTATGTTCAGGTAATTTTCTCCAGTGCCAATGTTTTTGAGGCTCTTCCTCACTTTTTCTTCTATTAATTTAAGTGTATCTGGTTTTATGTGGAAGTCCTTGATCTACTTGGACTTGAGCTTTGTACAGGACAATAAGAATGTATCAGTTTGCATTCTTCAACATGCCGAACACCAGTTAAACCAGCACCATTTATTGAAAATGCTATCTTTTTTCCACTGGGTGGTTTTAGCTCCTTTGTCAAAGATCACATGGCCATTGGTTTTTGGGTTCATTTATGGATCTTCAATTCTAGTCCACTGATCTACCTGCTTTCTCTACATCAATACAATACAGTTTTTATCACTATTGCTCTCTAATACTGCTTGAGGTCTGGAATGGTGATTCCAGGAGAAGTTCTTCTATGTTGTGGCTAGTTTTAGCTATCCTGGGTCTAATTTAATTTAATTACAGGAAATAAATTATAAGAAAATTACAAAATATAACTTTGAACTTTATTGCTGAGTAAAATGGAAATTATTGATAAATGGGTGGATTTTACTTGAGCTGAGCATTGATGATTTAAATTAACAAAAGTCTTTTAAAAAGATTTATCTTAGGAGAATATGGTGCTATTTGAAATTATCTTTTATTTAAGTTTTATTAACTATTCAATTATGAACTTTTGCTTCATCTACAGAATTTTATATTTAAAATGCAATGAAAATATTGCTTTCTAATAAGCTAAACATAAAACCAAAATAAGCAAAATGTGTGACCTATTTCCAAAGTAGTTTGATATAAGACCTCTGAACATAATACATCTCCAAAAGTAAACTTCTTCTATATTTTCAAGTAGGCATAGTGGTCTATGAAAGAGATATATAATGTAAAAAAATAAATTAAAACCAATAGATATGATCAATATCCCTTATGAAATTTACAGCATGTAGACCTTTCTTCAGTGTGATTTTCACTAGTTTGTGATATTTTCTAGTCTCAGGTTAGCTATCAAGAAAAGACAAATCATTTTGTTTCAAGAAGGTATTAAACATAAATGAGGTTCTGGAAATACAGTGCATAAGCTTTTAGTGAACATTTGATTTTCCCAGAATAATCTGAAACTCTAACCTGTATGAACCCTACAATTTTAACATGATTTCAATATCTATTTCTCATCTTAGAGAAGCTTCCTCTGTCATACCAAGTGATTTGCCTTGTCTGTTTCTTTTAACTTACAATGTATTTTAGAACAGCAATTAAAGGGACTATATGCTGTATAAATTAATCATAATTAAGTAAAATAGAGGTAATTAATGTGAAATACAGCAAGGGAAGTACAAGGGAAGGGTTGGAGAAAGTAAAAAAAGGAGGTTATGTAATCATACTTTATATCAATTAAGACACTCTAAAGTAAAATTAAAAAAAATTAGTTGAGGAATTTTTAATATTGCTTTCATTTCTAAGAAAATCAGAGGAGCATATTTCTATTGTTTTATCTGTATGTGTTGTTCATATATATGCATGCAACATGTAGTTTTTGCTACCCAAATTTAAGCTTTGGCTAGATGGCACTAGGTTCCTCAGATCCACAGATGAAAGACACACGTGCACCTGCATGTGCACAGGCACACATATACACATATTAGCTTGTTTTGATGTGCTCAATGACCAGGCTCTTCTAAGTCTTCCTTGGCTATCTCATGCCCAAGTGTGCAGGTGTTCATTTACAGAGTAGTAGTCAATTTGGTTGTTGAATATTTTCTTTGAGTATGTCATTAGCGTGTCGTTTTCTCCTCTTTCTGTCCTATCTTCCTTTTCTTTCTGTATGATATGTGTGTGTTTGTGTGTGTGTGTGTGTGTGTTATACACATACATTCATATATGTATGTGTAATTGTGAGTGTAGAAGCCAAGGTTAATGTTAGTTGTCTTGCTCTGTCATTCTCCACATTACATTTCTGAGAATAGCTATCTCACTGATCTTAGTGCTACCTTTTTGGGATAGACTGTTTGTCCAGCAAGTTCCAGGGACCCTGTTTACAGGTCCCAGTACTGGAATTACAGATTTATACTACCACATCTCCATTTTACATTGGTGATGGAAATATGAACACAGATTCTCATGCTCATTAGCACCTTATTTTCTGGGCAATCTCCCCAATACCTAATCTTATTTTATGAGGAAAGTTCTCCCATAATGCCATTGTGTTGGCTATGATGACAATTCTAGGAGCATTAAGAATTACCCTATTTCTCCTTCCCTAGCATTGACACAACAGGTTGGCACTTTGATGCCTGGTTTTTAAAAGTGAATTCCACAGAAGCCTTCCATATTCTTACAGTCAGCACTTTACCTACTGCCACAGCTCTATTTCATATTCTTCATGAACTTTTAGCTTGGTGAGTGAGTAATTATAAGGTAATCAGCTGATATAGCTACTTTGATAATCATAACTTTTTTTTTCGGAGCTGGGGACCCAACCCAGGGCCTTGTGCATGCTAGTCAAGCGCTCTACCACTGAGCTAAATCCCCAACCTAATCATAATGTTTTATAACAATCCCATCGATTATAAACCCAAATATGTAATAGGCTGACAGAATCATCCTCCAGAGAATAAAAACATAAACTTTAATGGCCTAAATCCCATTGCATGATTGAAGGAAGCAAAAGAGAGGGAGAAAACCTCTTATATTACTTGGTGAAGATGTCTGCCTGCCTTTTGTTGAGTAGCTTTCTGTTTCATAAAAGTAAAGAAAAATCAGAAAAACTAAGAAAATAAGGAATTTTTGTAAGCCTGATAAATGATCTAATGTTAAACATTTGAGTGACAAATCATTGTACTTTAATGTAAACTGAGTCTTCTTTGTATTGCCTGTCAGAGCCTATAGGATTTGAGAATTACCTTTCAATTCCCATCTTAGCATTGGCCCAAAATGATGAACTTCTTTTTATCCATATGTAGTAGATGCATATCTTTTGTAGAGATATTTATATTTAAATCCTTTTCTTGGCTGGATCATTTAAAAAGTTGTGTTCTTAACTAAAATTGACATATTTCAGGAAGTTTTTTTGTGACTATGAACAAGAAAAGGCTTCTTAACTTCTGTACTGTGAGTTTATAATGTTTATTATACTCATTATGCTCTGCAGTCATTTATTTGTTTAATGATTTATATTTACTATACTTTTCTTATGGAGTGACCTACGGTTCCAGCTGAATATGTAGCAGAGGATGGCCTCGTCAGGCATTAATGGAACGAGAGGATCTTGGTCCTATGAAGGCTTGATGCCCCATTGTTGAAGAATACCAAGCACAGATGTGGGAGGGAATAGGTGCTTGGTTGGGGAGTGCCCTCATAGAAGAATAGAAGAATGGGGTGATGGAATAAGGGGTTTCTGGAGAAGAAATCATAAAAGGGGATAATATTTGAGATGTAAATACCACTTCTGCTTAAATCCCTAGTTCATGAAGAGCCAAACTGGAACCATCTCCACACAGGAAGCAAGGAGCAATATGAGACAATGAGTAGAGGCAAGGGCAAGAACCTAAGCAACAGAAAACAAGGCCACATGTCATCATCAGATACCAGTTCCCCCCCCACAGTGTGCCCTGGATAACCCAACACACCAAAAAAGCAAGATTTGGATTTAAAACTACAAGGCATGATGGTGTCAGGGGACTTTAAGAAGGGCATAAAGAACTCACTTAAAGAAATACAGGACAACACAGAAAAACAGGTACAATCTTTTAAAGAGGAAACAGAAAAATCCCTTAAAGAATTACACACACACACACACACACACACACACACACACACACACACACACACACACAAACGCACACACAAATACAGGTGAAGGAATTGAACAAAACAATCCAGGATCTAAAAATAGCAATAAAACAATAAAGAAATCACAAAGGGAGACAACCCTGAAGATAGAAAAGAGATCAGGAGCCATAGACACAAGTATCACCAACAGAAAACAAGAGATAGAAGAGAGAATCTCAGGAGCAGAAGATACCAGAAAAAACATTGACACAACCTTCAAAAAAATGCAAATATGCAAAAAACTCCTAACCTAAAACATCCAGGAAATCCAGGGCAGGATGAGAAGATCAAAGCTCAGGATAGCAGGTATAGAGGAAAGCGAAGATTCCCAACTTAAAAGGGCCACTAAATATCTTCAAACAAATTATAGAAGAAAATTTTGTTAACTTAGAGAAAGTAATGCTCACAAACATACAAGACTCCTACAGAAGTCTAAATAGATTGGACCAGAAAAAAATTCCTCCTGTCACAAAAGAGTCAAAACAGCAAACGGAAAAAACAAAGTGAATTACAAGCAGTAAGAGAAAAAGGTCAAGAAACATATAAAGGCAGACATATCAGAATTATACCAGACTTCTCAACAGAGTCTATGAAAGCCACAAAATCATGGGCAGATGTCATACAGACCCTAAAGGAAGAAAAATGCCACCTCAGGCTACTACATCCAGCAAAATTCTCAATTACCATAGATGGAGAAACCAAGATATTTCATGACAAAACCAAATTTACACAATATCTTTCCACATATCCAGCCCTACAAAGGATAATAGATGGAAAACTCCAACAAAGGAGAGGAACTACACCCAGGAAAAAGCAAGAATATAATCTAATTTCAACTAATCCAAAAGAAGAAAGCCAATCAACATAATTCCTCCACTAACAACAAAAATAACAGTAAACATAAGACATTAGTCCCTAATACCTCTTAATATCAATGATCTCAGTTACCTAATAAAAAGACATAGACTAACAGACTAGATACGTAAAGAGGATCCAGCATTTTGCTGCATACAGGAAACAGTGACAAAGACAGACATTACCTCAAGGTAAAAGGCTAGAAAACAATTTTCAAAGCACATAGTCCTAAGAAACAAGCTGGTTAAAATTTACTTTTAACCAAAAATTATATAAGAAGATAAGGAATCATATTAATCAAAAAAAATTCCACCAAGATGATCTTTCAATCCTAAATATCTATGCTCACAATGTAAGGGCAACTACATTCTTAAGAGAAACCTTAGTAAATCTCAAAGCACACATTGCAACTCATAAAATAATAGTAGGAGATTTTAACACCCAACTCTCATCAGTGGACAGATCATAGAAACGGAAACTAAACAAAGACAGAGAGAAAGTAACAGATGTTATGAACTAAATAGAGTTAACAGATATTTATAGCACATTTAATCCCAAAACAAAAGAATATACCTCCTTCTCAGCACCTCATGTTACATTCTCCAAAATAGACTATATAATTGGTCAGAAAACATGCCTCAACAGATACAAGAAGAATGAAATGATTTCATGCATCTGATTAGATCACCATGACTAAACCTAGTCCTCAATAAGATAGAAACCCACATATATATGGAACTTGAACAGCAATCCATTCAATTATATATTGGACAAGGAAAAAATAAATAAGAAATTAAAGATGTTTTAGTATTTAATCAAAATGCAGGCATATACCTAAACTTACCGGACACAATGAGGGCAGTGTTAAGAAAAAACTCATAGCTCTGAGTGCCTCCAAAACAGAAAGAAAAAAAAAAACTGGAAAGAGCATACATTAGCTCCTTGATATCATACCTACAAGATCTAGAACAAAAAGAAGCAAATACACCCAAGAGGAGTAAGTAGAAGGCAGTAAATATTCACATTCAGGGCTGAAATCAACCAAGTAAAAACCAAAAAGAAGTATACAAAGAATAAGCACATCTAGGACCTGGTTCTTTGAGACTATCAACAAGATAATATAAACTTTTTAGCCAGACCAACCAGAGGGCACAGAGAGTGTATCGAAATCAACAAGATCAGAAATGAAAAGGGAGATTTAACAAGAGAATAAGAGGAAATACAAAAAATAATCAGATCCTTCTACAGAAGACAATATTCAACAAAACTTCAAAATCTGGATGAAATGGAAAATTTTCTACAGAGATACCAGGTACCAAAGATAAATCAGGATCAGATAAACAATCAAAAGAGTCCCATAACTCCTATAGAAATAGCAGCATTTATTAAAAGCCTTCCCCCAAATACAACAACAACAAAAACAGCAGCAACAACAACAAAAAGCCCAGGACCAGATGGGTTTAGTGCAGAATTCTATCCGATCATTATTGAAGACCTCATACCAATAGTATCCAAACTATTCCACAAAATTGAAACAGATGGACCACTAACGAATTGCTTCTATGAAGCCACAATTACTCTTATACCTAAACCACACAAAGACTCAACAAAGAAAGAGAACTTCAGACCAATTTCCCTTATGAATATCGACGCAAAAATACTCAATAGAATGCTTGCAAACCGAATCCAAGAGAACATCAAAACAATCATCCATCATGATCAAGTTGGCTTCATCGCAGGCACTCAGAGATCGTTTAATATGGAAAACCATCAAAGTAACCCACTATATAAACAAAATGAAAGATAAAAACCACATGATCATTTCTTTAATGCTGAGAATGCATTTGATAAAATTCGACACCCCTTCACGATAAAAGTCCTGGAAAGATCAAGAAGTCAAGGTCCATACCTAAACATAGTAAAAGCAATATACAGCAAACCAATAGCCAACATTAAAAGAAATGGAGAGAAACTTGAAAGAATCACATTAAAATTAGGGACAAGAAAAGGCTGCCCACTCTCTCCCTACTTATTCATTCTAGTACTTGAAGTACTAGCCAGAGCAATTAGACATGAAAAGGAGGTCAAATGGATACAAATTGGAAAGGAAGAAATCAAAATATAACTATTTGCAGACGATATGATAGTATACTAAAATGACCCCAAACGTTCCACCTGAGAACTCCTGATCCTGATAAAAGACTTCAGCAGCATGGCAAGGTATAAAAATAATTCAAACTAATCAGTAGCCTTCCTCTACTCAAAGCATAAACAGGCTGAGAAAGAAAGTAGAGAAATGACATACATTACAATAATCACAAATAACAAAAAAATACTTCGGTGCTACCAAGCAAGTGAAAGATCTGTATGATAAGAACTTCAAGTCTCTGAAGCACGCAATTGAAGAAGATCTCAGAAGATGGAAAGACCTCCCATCCTTATGGACTGGCAGGATTAATAGAGTAAAAATGTTCATTTTGCCAAAAGTAAACTACAGATTCAATGCAATCTCCCTATCAATTCCAACTCAATTCTTCATAGAGTTAGAAACAGTAATTTGCAAACTCATTTGGAATAGAAAAAAATACAGGATAGCTAAAACTATCCTCAAAAATAAGAGAACTTCTCCTGGAATCACCATCTGTGACCTCAAGCAGTATTACAGAGCAATAGTATTAAAAACTGTATGGTATTGTTACAAAGACAGGTAGTGAGATGAGTTGAATACAATTGAAGACCCAGAAATGAACCCTCACAAGTATGGTTACTTGACCTTTGGCAAAGGAGCTAAAACCATCCAGTGGAAAAAAGACAGCATTTTTCCACAAATGGGTCTGGCTCAACCTGAGGTCAGTATGTGGAAGAATGCAAATCGTCCCTTTCTTATTACCTTGTACAAAGCTTAAGTCCAAGTGGATCAAGGATCTCCACATTAAACCAGATACACTCAAACTAATAGATGAAAAAGTGGGGAAGATCCTTGAATATATGGGCACTAGGGAAAATTTCCTGAGCATAACACCAATGGCTTATGCTCTAAGATCATGAAACAACAAATGGGTTCCAATAAAACATCACAGCTTTTGTAAGGCAAAGGAAACTTTCATAAGGACAAAATAGGAACGAACAGATAGAGGAAAGATCTTTACCAATCCTACATGCTATAGAGGGCTAATATCCAAAATATACAAAGAACTCAAGAAGTTAGACTCCAGAGAGTCAAATAACCCTTATTAAAAACTGGGTGCATATCTAAACAAAAGAGTTCTCAGCTGAGGGAAAGCAAATGATTGAGAAGTACTTAAGCAATGTTCAACATCCTTTTTGGTTAGGGAAATGCAAATCAAAACAACCCTGAGATTCTACCTCACACCAGTCAGAATGACTAAGATCCTACACTTAGGTGACAACAGATGCAGAAAAGGATGTGAGAAAGAACACTCCTCCATTGTTCTGTGATTGTAAACTGATACAACAACTCTGGAAATCAGCTTGGAGTTTCCTCTGAACATTGGACTTTTATACTTGTGCACCCTGCTTTACAACTCCTAGGTGTATATACAAATGATGCTCCAACACACAAAAAAGACACATGCTGCACTATGTTTATAGCAGCCTAATTTATAATAGCCAGATCCTGGAAAGAACACAGATGCCCTTCAACAGAGCAATGGATACAGAAAATGTGTTATATCTTTAAAGGAAAACACACATTGTGTGCACTCACTGATAAGTGAATATTATCCCAAGAGGTCAAATTACCCAAGATACAAGCCTCAGGCCACAAGAAGCTCAAGAAGAAGCATCAAGTCATGGATGCTTCAGTCTGTCTTAAAAGGGTGTGATGGTTTGCATAAGCTGGGACCAGGGAGTGGCACTATTAGAAAGTATGGCCCTGTTGGAGGAAGTGTGTCACTGTAGGGGTGTGCTTAGATACCCTCCTCCTAGGTGCCTGAGGAGTCTGTTCCTGGCTTCCAGTTCTGGTGAAGATGTAGAATTCAGCTCTTCCTATACCATGCCTGCCTGGATGCTGCCATGTACTTGCCTTGAGGATAATGAACTGAACCTCTGAATGTGAGCCAGCACCAGTTAAGTGTTGTCCTTTATAAAACGTGCATTAATCATGGTGTCTGTTCATAGCCATAGTGCCCTAATTAGGACAAAGAGTAATAAAAATATTCATAGGTGGGAATATGGAGACAAAGTTTGGAGGGAGGCTGAAGGAATGGCCATTCAGAATCTGCCTCCCCTGAGGTTACAGCACACACACACACACACACACACACACACACACACACACACACACACAGAGCTATCAAAACTAGATAATATTGATGAAGTCAAAAAGAGCATGGTGACAGGAGCCTGAGATAGATGTCTCCTGAGAAGTTCAGCCAGAGCATGTCAAATACAGAGATGAAAACTAGCAGCCAGTCATTGAACTGAGAATGGGGTCCCAGTTCAGGAATTAGAGAAATGATTCAAGGAGGTGGATGATCTTGCAACCTCATAAGAACAATAATACCCTCTAACCAGAGGCCCAAGGTACTAAACTACTACCCAAAAGACTACACATGCATGGAACCATGACTCCAGCTGCATATGTAGCAGAGAATGGCCTGTTGAGCACCAATTGGAAAAGAAGCTATTGGTCCTGCCAAGGCTGGACCACCCCCTCCCCAGTGTCAGCAGGGAGAAGGGAGGGGGTTTGGATTGGAAGGGGGAACACCCTTATAGAAGGTGAGGAAGAAGATTTGACAGGGGGCTTATGGACCGGAAACTGGGAAAGGTAATAACATTTGAAATATAAATAAAAATATCCAATAATAAAAAAAAGGATATAAATAATTCCCTTAAGGACATATAGGACAACACAGGGAAACAAATAAAAGTTCATAAAGAGGAAACACAAAAATCCCTTAAAGTATTACAGGAAAACTCAATCAAACAGGTTAAGGAACTGAAAAGAAAATCTAGGATTTAAAAATGGAAATAGAGACACAAGGCAGGAGTAACCTGAGGGAGAAGCAGGATGGTCAGGGAGTACATAGTGGCCATGGATTACTTTCAAGAAAGATATATTCCAGTACAATCTATAAGGCATGAGATTAGACATGGCTTGTGTCAATCTTAGAAGTTCTCACAAGGCCCTCGCAGAGAGCTCAAAAGCAACACCCACTAGCAAACTTGAGCCGCGGGACTACAGGTAAGACCAACTTTTCTGCTCCAAGCGACCTGGCTGGTGGTCTCAGGACACACAGAGGGAAAATTCCTCTGGGACCGGACACTTCCGGTTTTTAGCTGGATTCCCAACCTCGCAGATCCCCGCCCACAGCTCACTGCTCCCAAACCCCATGAGAGAGAGAGTTCACCACCCTGACAGGTGGGCACTCCTGAGACGGCAGAGTGGAGCAGACCACCAATACTGCCCACACCTGCCCACATCCCTGGCCCAAGAGGAAACTGTATACAGCCTCTGGAAACCTGAAGATTGGGGCTCTGGAGCTGCAGATACCCTGCGGCCCGGACACCACAGGAACCTGAAGGGACTAGATCAAAAGTTCTCTGCACACAAATCCCATGGGAGGGAGAGCTAAACATTCAAAGAGGCAGACACGTCTGGGAAGCCAGAAGAGACTACACTCGGCCCACATTTCTGACTCCAGAGGAAAACACCAAACAACATCTTGGACCATGGTACACGAGGGCTCCCAGAAAAGGGGGCACAGGTCCTCTTGGTTGCTGCCCTTACGGAGAGCTTATAAACAACACCTCACAAGCAAGCTTGAGCCTCGGGACCATAGGTGAGACCAACTTTTCTGCTCCGTGTGATCTGCCTGGTGAACTCAGGACACAGGCCCAGAGGAACAGCTGAAGAAGTAGACAGGAAAAACTACACGCCCGAAAGCAGAACACTCTGTTCCCATAACTAGCTGAAATAAAACAGGAAAATAGGTATAGAGCATTCCTGACACACAGGCCTATAGGACAGTCTAGTCACTGTCAGAAATAGCATAACAAAGTAACACCAGAGATTACCTGATGGTGAGAGGCAAGCACAGGAAACCAAGCAACAGAAACCAAGACTACATGGCATCATCGGAGCCCAATTCTCCCACCAAAGAAAACACTGAATAGCCAAACACACCAGAAAAGCAAGAACTAGATTTAAAATTATATCTGATCGTGATGCTGGAGGAATACAAGAAAGACATAAAGAACTCCCTTAGAGAAACGCAGGAAAACATAAATAAACAAGTAGAAGCCTGCAGAGAGGAATCACAAAAATCCCTGAAAGAATTCCAGGAAAACACAATCAAACAGTTGAAGGAATTGAAAATGGAAATAGAAGCAATGAAAAAAGAACACAGGGAAACAACCCTGGATATAGAAAACCAAAGGAACAGACAAGAAGGTGTAGATATAAGCATCACCAACAGAATAAAAGACATAGAAGACAGAATCTCAGGAGAAGAAGATTCCATTAGAAATCATTGACAAAATTGTCAAAGATAATGTAAAATGGAAAAAGCGACTGCTCCAAAACATACAGGAAATCCAGGACTCAATGAGAAGATAATAGGTAAAGAAGAGAGTGAGGACTAGCAGATCAAAGGACCAGTAAATATCTTCAACAAAATCATAGAAGAAAACTTCCCTGGCCTAAAGAGATGCCCATAAGCATACAAGAAGCCTACAGAACTCCAAATTCATTGGACCAGAAAAGAAACTCCTCCCATCACATAATAGTCAAACCACCAAATGCACAAAACAAAGAAAGTATATTAAAAGCAGTAAGAGGAAAAGGTCAAGTAACATATGAATGCAGACCTATCAAACTTACACCAGACTTCTCACCAGAGACTATGAAAGCCAGAAGATCCTGGACACATGTCATACAGACCCTAAGAGAACACAAATGCCAGCCGAGGTTACTGTATCCAGCAAAACACTCAATAAGCATAGATGGAGAAACAAAGATATTCCATGACAAAACCAAATTTACACAAGATCTTTCTACAAATCCAACCCTACAAAGGATAATAAATGGTAAAGCCCAACATAAAGAGGCAAGATACACCCTAGAAAAGCAAGAAACTGATCATCTTGTCAACAAAGCAAAGAGAAGAAAAGCACACAAACATAAACTCACATCTGCACACGAATATAACAGGAAGCAATAATCCCTATTCCTTTATATATTCTCAAAATCAATGGTCTCAACTACCCAATAAAAAGACATAGATTAACAAACTGGATACACAATGAGGACCCTTCTTTCTACTGCCTACACGAAACACACCTCAAAAGACAAAGACAGACACTACCTCAGACTGAAAGGCTGGAAAAGAAATTTCCAAGCAAACGGTTGGAAGAAGCAAGCTAGAGTAGCCATTCTAATATCGAATAAAATCGATTTTCAAGCAAAAGTTATCAAAAAAGATAAGGAAGGACACTTCATACTCATCAAAGGAAAAATCCACCAAGATGAATTCGCAATTCTAAATATCTATGATCCAAATACAAGGGCACCTACATTCATAACCTTACTAAAGCTCTAAACACACATTGTACCTCACACATAATAAGAGGAGATTTCCACACCCCACTCTCATCAGTGGACAGGTCATGGAAACAGAAATTAAACAGAGACGTAGACAGACTAAGAGAAGTCATGAACCAAATGGTCTTAACAGATATTTATAGAACATTCTATCCTAAAGCAAAAGGATATACATTGTTCTCAGCACCTCATGGTACTTTCTCCAAAATTGACCATATAATTGGTCATAAAACAGGCTTCAACAGATACAGAAAGATATAAATAATACTATGCGTCCTATCAGACCACCACAGGCTAAAGCTGGTCTTCAATAACAATAAGGAAAGAACGCCCACATATACATGGAAATTGAACAATGCTCTACTTAACTATTACCTGGTCAAGGAAGAAATAAGTAAAGAAATTAACGAATTCTTAGTATTTAATGAAAATGAAGGTACAACATACCCAAACTCATGGGACACAATGAAAGCTGTACTAAGAGGAAAAATCATAGCTCTGAGTGCCTGAAGAAAGAAACAGGAGATAGCATATGTCACCAGCTTGACAGCACACCTAAAAGGTCTAGAACAAAAGAAGCAAATACACACAGGAGGAGTAGAAAGCAGGAAATAATCAAACTCAGAGCTGAAATCAACCAAGTAGAAACAAAAAGGACCATACAAAGAATCAACAGAACCAAAAGTTGGTTCTTTGAGAAAATCAACAAGATAGATAAACCCTTAGCCAGTCTAACAAGAGGACACAGAGACTGTGTCCAAATTAACAAAATCAGAAATGAAAAGGGAGACAAAACTACAGAAACAGTGGAAATTCAAAAACTCATCAGATCCTACTACAAAAGCCTATATTCAACAAAACTTGAAAATCTGCAGGAAATGGACAATGTCCTAGATAGATGGCAGGTACTGAAGTTAAATCAGGAACAGATAAACCATTTAAACAACCCCATAACTCCTAACGAAATAGAAGCAGTCATTAAAGGTCTCCCAACTAAAAAGAGCCCAGGTCCAGACGTGTTTAGTGCAGAATTTTTTCAGACCTTCATAGAAGACCTCATACCAAAACTATCCAAACTATTCCACAAAATTAAAAAAGATGGAGCACTACCGAATTGCTTCTATGAAACCACAATTACTCTTATACCTAAACCACACAAAGAACCAACAAAGAAAGAGAACTTCAGACAAATTTCCCTTATGAATATCAACGCAAAAAATTCAATAAAATTCTGGCAAAGCAAATCCAAGAGCATATCAAAACATCATTCACCATGATAAAGTAGGCTTCATCCCAGGCATGCAGGGATGGTTTAATATAAGGAAAACCATCAACGTGATCCATTATATAAACAAACTGAAAGAATAGAACCACATGATCATTTCATTAGATGTTGAGAAAGCATTTGACAAAATTGAACACCACTTCATGATAAAAGTCCTGGAAAAAATAGGCATTCAAGGCCCATACCTAAACATAGTAAAAGCCATATACAGCAAACCATTTGCTAACATTAAACTAAATGTAGAGAATCTTGAAACAATCCCACTAAAATCAGGGACAGACAAGGCTGCCTACTCTCCCCCTACTTACTTTATATAGTTCTTGAAATTCTAGCCAGAGCAATCAGACAACAAAAGGAGGTCAAGGGGATACAGATCAGAAAAGAAGAAGTCAAAATATCACTACTTGCAGACCATATGATAGTATATGTAAGTGATCCCAAAAGTTCCACCAGAGAACTACTAAAGCTGATAAACAACTTCAGCAAAGTGGCTGGGAATAAAATTAACTCAAATAAATCAGTGGCCTTCCTCTACACAAAAGAGAAACAAGCCAAGAAAGAAATTAGGGAAACGACACCCTTCATAATAGAACCAAATAATATAAAGTACCTCAGTGTGACTTTAACCAAGCAAGTAAAAGATCAGTATGATAAGAACTTCAAGACTCTGAAGAAAAAATGTGAAGAAGACCTCAGAAGATGGAAAGTTCCCATGCTCATGGATTGGCAGGATTAATATAGTAAAAATGGCCATTTTACCAAAAGCGATCTACAGATTCAGTGTAGTCCCCATCAAAATACCAATCCAATTCTTCAAAGAGCTAGACAGAACAATTTTCAAATTCATCTGGAATAACAAAAACCCCAGGATAACTAAAGCTATCCTCAACAATAAAAGGACTTCACGGGTATCACTATCCCTGAACTCAAGCACTATTACAGAGCAATAGTGATAAAAACTGCATGGTATTGGTACAGAGACAGACAGATAGACCGATGGAACAGAATTGAAGACCCAGAAAAGAACCCACATACCCATGGGCACTTGATTTTTGACAAAAGAGCCAAACCATCCAATGGAAAAAAAGATAGCATTTTCAGCAAATGGTGCTGGTTCAACTGGAGGTCAACATGTAGAAGAGTGCACATCAATCCATGATTATCACCCTGTACAAAGCTTAAGTCCAAGTGGATCAAGGACCTCCACATCAAACCAGATACACTCAAACTAATAGAAGAAAAACTAGGGAAGCATCTGGAACACATGGGCACTGGAAAAAATTTCCTGAACAAAACACCAATGGCTTATGCTCTAAGATCAAGAATCGACAAATGGGATCTAATAAAACTGCAAAGCTTCTGTAAGGCAAAGGACACTGTGGTTAGGACAAAATGGCAACCAACAGATTGGGAAAAGATCTTTACCAATCTGACAACAGATAGAGGCCTTATATCCAAAATATACAAAGAACTCAAGAAGTTTGACTGTAGGGAGACAAATAACCCTATTGAAAAATGGGGTTCAGAGCTAAACAAAGAATTCATAGCTGAGGAATGCCGAATGGCTGAGAAACACCTAAAGAAATGTTCAACATCTTTAGCCATAAGGGAAATGCAAAGCAAAACAATCCTGGGATTTCACCTCACACCAGTGAGAATGGCTAAGATCAAAAACTCAGGTGACAGCAGATGCTACCGAGCATGCAGTGAAAGAGGAACACTATTCCATTGTTGGTGGAATTGCAGAGTGGTACAACCATTCTGGAAATCAGTCTGGAGATTCCTCAGAAAATTGGACATTGAAATGCCTGAGGATCCAGCTATACCTTTCTTGGGCATATACCCAAAAGATGCCCCAACATATAAAAAAGACACGTTCTCCACTACGTTCATCGCAGCCTTATTTATAATAGCCAGAAGCTGGAAGAACCGAGATGCCCTTCAAAAGAGGAATGGATACAGAAAATGTGGTACATCTACACAATGGATTATTACTCAGCTATCAAAAATAATGACTTTATGAAATTCGTAGGCAAATGGTTGGAACTGGAAAATATCATCCTGAGTGAGGTAACCCAATCACAGAAAAACACACATGGTATGCACTCATTGATAACTGGCTATTAGCCCAAATGCTTGAATTACCCTAGATCCCTAGAACAAACGAAACTCAAGACGGATGATCAAAATGTGAATGCTTCACTCCTTCTTTAAATGAGGAAAAAGAATACCCTTGGCAGGGAAGGGAGAGGCAAAGATTAAAACAGAGACAGAAGGAACACCCATTCAGAGCCTGCCCCACATGTGGCCCATACATATACAGCCACCAAACTAGATAAGATGGATGAAGCAAAGAAGTGCAGGCCGATAGGAGCCGGATGTAGATCGCTCCTGAGAGACACAGCCAGAATACAGCAAATACAGAGGCGTATGCCAGCAGGAAACCACTGAACTGAGAATAGGACCCCCGTTGAAGGAATCAGAGAAAGAACTGGAAGAGCTTGAAGGGGCTCGAGACCCCATATGTGCAACAATGCCAAGCAACCAGAGCTTCCAGGGACTAAGCCACTACCTAAAGACTATACATGGAGTGACCCTGGACTCTGACCTCATAGGTAGCAATGAATATCCTAGTAAGACCACCAGTGGAAGGGGAAGCCCTGGGTCCTGGTAAGACTGAATCCCCAGTGAACTAGATTGTTGCGGGGAGGGCAGCAATGGGGGGAGAATGGCGAGGGGAACACACATAAAGAAGGGGAGGGGGAGGGATTAGGGGGATGTTTGCCCAGAAACTGGGAAAGGGAATAAGACTCGAAATGTATATAAGAAATACTCAAGTTAATAAAAAAAAAGAATTGACAAATGAGATTTCATAAAATTGTAATGCTTCTGGAAGGCAAAGGACACTGTCACTAGAAGAAAACAGCAAAGAACAGATTGGGAAAAGTTCTTTACCAATCCTACAACTGATTGAGCCCTAATATCGAAGATGTATATAAAGGACTCAAGAAGGTAGACTCCAGGGAATCAAATAACCTTATTAAAAATGGTGTACAGAGCTAAACAAAGAATTCTCAACTGAGGAATTTTGAATGACTGAGAAGTGCCTAAAGCAATGTTCAACACCTTTAGTCATCCAGGAAATGCAAATCAAATCAAACCTGAGATTCTACCTCATCCATTCAGAATGAATAAAAACAAACAAACAAACAAACAAAAAACCTCAAGTGAAAAAAGATGATGGTGAACATGTGAGAAAGAGGAACACTCCTCCAATGCTCCATTGTTGGCGGAGGATTGGAAGCTGGTATAACCACTGTGTTAATCAGTCTTGATTTTTCTCAGAAAATTGGGCATAGTACTACCTTAGGACCCATAGCACTACCTGAGGACGAGGCTATACCACTCCTGGGCATATGGGAATGATCCTCCAGCATATAATAAGGATGCCTGTTCCACTATGTTCATAGCAGCCATATTTATAATAGCCAGAAACTGAAAAGAAGCCAGATGTTCTTCAACAGAGGTATGAATACAGAAAATGTGGCACATTTACACAATTGAGTACTATTCAGTTGTTAAAAACATAAAATTCATAGGCAAATTGATGGAACTAGAAAATATCATCCATAGTGAGGTAACCCAATCACAAAAAACACTCAGTATGCACTCACTGATTAGTGGATATTAGCCCCAAAGCTGGAATTACCCAAGATACCATCCACACAAGACAGGAAGCTCAAGAAGATGGGTGAACCACTTCTCAAAGAGTACACATTGAGAGACCCATGGCTCCAGCAGCATATGTAGGAGAGGATGGCCTTGTTGGGCACCAATTGGGGGAGAAGTCCTTGGTTCTGTCAAAGCTGGAACTCCCAGTATAGTGTAATGTCAAGTTGTGGAGACAGGAAGGGGTGGATGACTGGGTTGGGGAACAACCTCATCGAAGAAGGAGAAGAGGGCATAGTATAGCAGGTTTATGGATGCAAAATCAGGAAAGGGAATAACATTTCAAATGTAAATAAAACAAAAAGCTAATTTTTTTGAAAAAAGAAGGTTGAGAATGACAAAAGGAGAAGAAGAAGAACAAGAAGGAGGAGAAGAAGAAGGAAAAGGAGAAAAAGGAGAAGGAAAAGGAGAAGCTGAGGAGGAATGTTACCCCATAGGAAGACCACCAATCTTAACTAAATTTTGCCCACAAGATTTCTATAACACTAAGCTACCAACCAAGCAACCTACCCTACACTAGCTTATATGAGGTTCTTGTCACATACATAGTGGAGGACTGCCTTGTCTAGCCTCAGAGAGTGAAGAAGCACCTAACCCTCAAGAGGCTTAAAGTTCCAGAGTATGAAGATCTTCTGTTGCGGTGGTGTGGGGGTGTGGTGGGAACATCCTCTTGGAGACGCGGGAGGAGCTATGAGATGAGGAACTCTTGGAGGGTGAACTGCAATGGGAATAAGAAGTATAGTATAAAAAAGATTAAAGAATAATATAATAATAATCATAATAATTGACACTCATTTAAAAGTTTTTACAATAATCAAATGTCACACTAAATATTTTATACCCAGAATTTTAAAGAAGAGAAAGAAATTTAAAACACACACACTACCATGATCAACATAAGAATAATGGAAATTAAAAACATTGGTTATTAATATTTCTCAACATCAATGGTTTCAATTCCCCCATAAAAAGATACATGCTAACAGAGTTGATGTGAAACAGGATCCATCATGTTTTTTTGCAAATAAGAAATGGACCTTAATATTAAACAAAGATGTTACCTTAGAGGCAAAGACTGGAGAAATATTTTCCAAGCAATGGAACACAAGAATCAAGCTGGTGTCGACATTCTATTATCCAACAAAATAGAGGTGAACCAAAATTCATCAAAAAAAGATGGGAAAAGACACTTCATACTCACCAAAGGAAAAAAACACCACGATGACTTCTTCTTCTTTTTTTTTTAATCTTTATTAACGTGAGTATTTCTTATTTACATTTCGATTGTTATTCCCCTCCAGAGTTTCCAGGCCAACATGCCCCTAACACCTCCCCCTCCCCTTCTACATGGGCTTCCCCTCGCCATCCTCCCACCATTACACCCTCCCCCGAACAATCACGTTGACTAGGTGTTCAGTCTTGGCAGGACCAAGGGCTACCCCTTCCACTGGTGCTCTTACTAGGCTATTCATTGCTACCTGTGAGGTTGGAGCCCAGGATCAGTCCATGTATAGTCTTTGGATAGTGATTTTGTCCCTGGAGACTCTGGTTGGTGGACATTGTTGTTCATATGGGGGTCTCAAGCCCTTCAAGCTCTTCCAGTCCTTTTTCTGATTCCTTCAATGGGGGTCCCATTTTCAGTTCAGTGGTTTGCTGCTGGACTTTGCCTATGGATTTGCTGTATTCTCTGCTCAGGAAAGATCTACATCCGGCTCCTGTTGGCCTGAACTTCATTGCTTCATCCATCTTATCTAGTTTGGTGGCTGTATATGTATGGGCCACATGTAGGGCAGGCTCTGAATGGGTGTTCCTTCTGCCTCTGTTCTAAACTTTGCCTTCCTATTCCCTCCCAAGGGTATTCTTGTTCCCCTTTTAAAGAAGGAGTGAAGCATTTGCATTTTGGTCATCCTTCTTGAGTTTCATGCGTTCTGTGCATCTAGGGAAATTCAAGCATTTGGGCTAATGGCTGCTTATCAATGAGTGCATACCATGTCTGTTTATCTGGGATTGGGTTACCTCACACAGGATGATATTTTCCAGTTCCCTTCATTTGCCTATGAATTTCATGAAGTCATTGTTTTTGATAGCTGAGTAATATTCCACTGTGTATATGTACCACATTTTCTTTATCCATTCCTCTGTTGAAGGGCATCTGGGTTCTTTCCAGCTTCTGGCTATTATAAATAAGGCTGCTATGAACATAGTGGAGCACAGGTCTTTGTTATATGTTGGGGCATCTTTTGGGTATATGCTCAAGAGAGGTCCTCAGGTAGTTCAATGTCCAATTTTCTGAGGAATATCCAGACTGATTTCCAGAATGGTTTTACCGTCTGCAATTCCACCAACAATGGAGGAGTGTTCCTCTTTCTTCACATCCTCGCCTGCATTTGCTGTCACCTGAGTTTTTGATCTTAGCCATTCTCACTGGTGTGAGGTGAAATCTCAGGGTTGTTTTGATTTGCATTTCCCTTTATCTAAAGATGTTGAACATTTCATTAGATATTTCTCAGCCATTTGGCATTCCTGAGCTGTGAACTTATTGTTCGGCTCTCAACCCCATTTTTAATACGGTTTTTGTCTCCCTGCAGTCTAACTTCTTGAGTTCTTTGTATATGTTGAATATAAGCCCTATATCTGTTGTAGGATTTGAAAAGATCTTTTCCCAATCTGTTGGTTTTTGTTTTGTTCTAACAACAGTGTCCGTTGCCTTAAAGAAGCTTTGCAGTTTTAAGCGATCCCATTTGTCGATTCTTGATCTTAGAGCATAAGCCATTGGTGTTTTGTTCAGGAAATTTTCTCCAGTGCCCATGTGTTCGAGATGCTTCCCCACTTTTTCTTCTATTAGTTTGAGTGTATCTGGTTTGATGTGGAGGTCCTTGATCCACTTGAACTTAAGCTTTGTACAGGGTGATAAGCATGGATCGATCTGCATTCTTCTACATACTGATCTCCAGTTGAAACAACACCATGTGCTGAAAATGCTATCTTTTTTCCATTGGATGGTTTTGGCTCCTTTGTCAAAAATCAAGTGCCCATTGGTGTGTGTGTTCAATTCTGGGTCTTCAATTCTATTCCACTAGTCTATCTGCTTGTCTCTGTACCAATACCATGCAGTTTTTATCACTATTGCTCTGTAATACTGCTGAGTTCAGGAATAGTGATTCCCTGGGATTCCTTTTATTGTTGAGGATCGTTTTAGCTATCGTGGGTTTTTTGTTATTCCAGATGAATTTGCAAATTGTTCTGTCTAACTCTCTGAAGAAATGGATTGGTATTTTGATGGGGATTGCATTGAATCTGTAGATCGCGTTTGGTAAAATGGCCATTTTTACTATATTAATCCTGCCAATCCATGACCATGAGAGATCTTTCTATCTTCTGAGGTCTTCTTCAATTTCATTCTTCAGAGGCTTGAAGTTCTTATCATACAGATCTTTTATTTCCTTGGTTAAATTCACACCGAGGTATTTTATATTATTTGGGACAATTATGAAGGGTGTTATTTCCCTAATTTCTTTCTCGGCTTGTTTCTCTTTTGTGTAGAGGCAGAATACTGATTGATTTGAGTTAATTTTATACCCAGCCACCTTGCTGAAGTTGTTTATCAGGTTTAGTAGTTCTCTAGTGGAACATTTGGGATCACTGAAATATACTATCATATTATCTGCAGACAGTGATATTTTGACTTCTTTTTTTCAAATCTGTATCCCTTTGATCTCCTTTTGTTGTCTGATTGCTCTGGCTAGAACTTTTAGAACTATATAAAGTAAGTAGGGAGAGAGTAGGCAGCCTTGTCTGTCCCTGATTTTAGTGGGATTGATTAAAGTTTCTGTCCATTTAGTTTAATATTACTTACTGCTTTGCTGTATATGGCTTTTTCTATGTTTAGGTATGGGCCTTGAATTCCTTTTGTTTCCAGGACTTTTATCATGAAGGGGTGTTGAATTTTGTCAAATGCTTTCTCAGCATCTAATGAAATAATCCTGAGTTTTTTATCTTTCAGTTTGTTTATATAGTAGATTATCTTGATGGTTTTCCGTATGTTATCCCATTCCTCCATGCCTGGGATGAAGCCTGCTTGATCATGGTGGATGATTGTTTTGATCTGCTCTTGCATTCGGTTTGCCAGAATTTTATTGAGTATTTTTGCATCGATATTCATAAGGGAAATTGGTCTGAAGTTCTCTTTCTTTGTTGGCTCTTTGTGTGGTTTAGATATAAGAGTAATGGCTTCATAGAAGGAATTCGGTAGTGCTTCGTCTTTTTCAATTTTGCGGAATAGTTTGTATAGTATTGGTATGAAGTCTTCTATGAAGGTGTGATATAATTCTGCACTAAACCCGTCTGGACCTGGGCTCTTTTTGTTAGGGAGACCTTTCATGAATGCTTCTAATCCCTTAGGATTTATGGGGTTATTTAAATGGTTTATCAGTTCCTGATTTAACTTTGGTATCCGGTATATGTCTAGGAAATAGTCCATATCCTGAAGATTTTCAAGTTTTGTTGAATATAAGCTTTTGTAGTAGGAACTGATGATTGAATTTCTTCTGATTCTGTAGTTATGGCCCCCTTGTCATTTCTGATTCTGTTAATTTGGACACAGTCTCTGTGTCCTCTGGTTAGTCTGGCTAAGGGTTTATCTATCTTGTTGATTTTCTCAAAGAACCAACTTTTGGTTCTGTTGATTCTTTGTATGGTCCTTTTTGTTTCTACTTGGTTGATTTCAGCTCTGAGTTTGATTATTTCCTGCTTTCTACTCCTCCTGTGTGTATTTGCTTCTTTTTGTTCTAGAGCCTTTAGGTGTGCAGTCAAGCTGCTTATATATGCTCTCTCCTGTTTCTTTCTGCAGGCACTCAGAGCTATCAGTTTTCCTCATAGCATAGCTTTCATTGTGTCCCATAAGTTTGAGTATGGTGTAAATTCATTTTCATTAAATTCTATGAAGTCTTTAATTTCTTTCTTTATTTCTTCCTTGACCAGATTATCATTGAGTAGAGCACTGTTCCACTTCTATGTATATGTGGGCATTCTTCCCTTATTGTTATTGAAGACCAGCTTAAGCCCAGGGTGGTCTGACGCATGGGATTATTTATATCTTGCTGTATCTGTTGAGGCCTGTTTTATGACCAGTTATATGGTCAATTTTCGAGAAAATACCATGAGTTGGTGAGAAGTAGGTATATCCTTTTGTTTTAGGATAGAATGTTCTATAAATATCTGTTAAGACCGTTTGGTTCACGACATCTCTTAATCGGTCTATGTCTCTGTTTAATTTCTGTTTCCATGATCTGTCCATTGATGAGAGTGGGGTGTTGAAATCTCCTACTATTATTGTGTGAGGTGCAATGTGTGTTTGGAGCTTTACTAAGGTTTCTTTTATGTATGTAGATGCCCTTGTATTTGCAGCATAGATATTTAGGATTGAGAGTTCATCTTTGTGGATTTTTCCTTTGATGAGTATGAAGTGTCCTTCCTTATCTTTTTGATGACTTTTGGTTGAAAATCGTTCTTATTTGATATTAGAATGGCTACTCCAGCTTGCTTCTTCAGATCATTTGCTTGTAAATTTCTTTTCCAGCCTTTCACTCTGTGGTAGTGTCTGTCTTTGTCTCTGAAGTGTGTTCCCTGTAGGCAGCAGAAAGCAGGGTCCTCTTTGCTTATCCAGTTTGTTAATCTATGGCCTTTTATTGGGGAATTGAGTCCATTGATGTTGAGAGATATTAAGGGATAGTGATTATTGCTTCCTGTTATATTCATATTTGTGTGTGAGATTATGTTTGTGTGCTTTTCTTCTCTTTGATTTGTTGCCAAGACGATTAGTTTCTTGCTTTGTCTAGGGTGTATCCTGCCTCCTTATGTTGGGCTTTACCATTTGTTATCCTTTGTAGTGCTGGATTTGTAGAAAGATATTGTGTAAATTTGGTTTTGTCATGGAATACCTTGGTTTCTCCATCTATGTTAATTGAGAGTTTTGCAGGATGCAGTAAACTGAGCTGGCATTTGTGTTCTCTTAGCGTCTGTTCTCTTTTTCCCTTACTGCATTTAATATTCTTTCTTTATTTTGTGCATTTGGTGTTTTGACTATTATGTGACCGGAGGATTTTCTTTTCTGGTCTAATCTATTTGGTGTTCTGTAGGCTTCTTGTATGTTTATGGGCATCTCTTTCTTTAGGTTAGGGAAATTTTCTTCTATTATTTTGTTGAAGATATTTACTGGACTTTTGAGCTGGAAGTCTTCACTCTCTTCTATACCTATTTTCCTTAGGTTTGATATTCTCATTGAAGTCCTGGAATTCCTGTATGTTTTGGACCAGTTGCTTTTTCCATTTTACATTATCTTTGACCGTTGTGTCAATGTTTTCTATGGAATCTTCTTCTCCTCAGCTTCTCTCTTCTATCTTTTGTATTATGTTGGTGATCCTTGTATCTGAGGCTCCTTGTCTCTTCCTTTGGTCTTCTATTTCCAGGGTTGTTTCCCTTTGTGCTTTCCTTATTGTTTCTGTTTCCATTTTTAATTCTCTCACCTGTTTGATTGTGTTTTCCTGGAGTTCTTTCTGGGATTTTTTGATTCCTCTCTGTAGGCTTCTACTTGTTTATTTATGTTTTCCTGTGTTTCTTAAGGGAGTGCTTCATGTCTTTCTTGACGTCCTCCAGTATCATGACCAAATGTGATTTTAAATGTAGATCTTGCTTTTCTGCTGTGTTTGGATATTCAGTGTTTGCCTTGATGTGAGAATTGGGCTCCGATGATGCCATGTAGTCTTGGTTTCTGTTGCTTGGGTTCCTGCGCTTGCCTCTCACCATCAGGTTGTCTCTGGTGTTACCTTATTCTGCTATCTCTGACAGTGATTAGACCTTCCTATAGGCCTGTGTGTCAGGAGTGCTGTACACCTGTGTTCTTGTATTCTTTCAGCCAGTTGTTGGAACAGAGTGTTCTGCTTTCGAGTGTGTAGTCTTTCCTGCCTACTGGTCTTCAGCTGTTCCTGTGGGACTCTGTCCTGAGTCTACCAGGCATGTCGCTTGGAACAGAAAAGTTGGTCTTACCTGTGGTCCTGAGGCTCAAGTTGCTTGTAGGGGGCTGCTTTTGAGCTCTTCGTGAAGGCAGCAACCAGGAGGGCCTGTGCTGCATTTTTCAGGAGCCCCCGTGCACCCGGATCCCAGATGGAGTTAGGTGTTTCCCTCTGGAGTCAGAAATGTGGGAAAAGTGTAGTCTCTTCTGGCCTCCCAGGCATGTCTGCCCCTCTGAAGGTTTACCTCTCCCTCCCATGGGATTTGAGTGCAGATAGCTGTTGATTGGTCCCTTCAAGTCTGGGTGGTTGTCTGGACTGCGGGGACCTGCTGCTCCAATGCCCCTGTCTTCCATTTCCCAGAGGCCCTATACACTTTCCTCTTGTGCCAGGGATGTAGGCAGGGGTGGGCAGTATTGGTGGTCTCTTCAGCTCTGCAATCTTAGGAGTGCCCACCTCTCGGGGGTGTGACCTCTCTCTCCCACGGTGTTTGGGAGCAGGGAGCTGTGGGCAGGAATCAGCGAGGTTCGGGCCCACGATGACTACATGGCATCATCGGAGCCCAATTCTCACATCAAGGCAAACACTGAATATCCAAACACAGCAGAAAAGCAAGATCTACATTTAAAATCACATTTGGTCATGATACTGGAGGACGTCAAGAAAGACATGAAGCACTCCCTTAAGAAACACAGGAAAACATAAATAAACAAGTAGAAGCCTACAGAGAGGAATCAAAAAATCCCAGAAAGAACTCCAGGAAAACACAATCAAACAGGTGAGAGAATTAAAAATGGAAACAGAAACAATAAGGAAAGCACAAAGGGAAACAACCCTGGAAATAGAAGACCAAAGGAAGAGACAAGGAGCCTCAGATACAAGGATCACCAACATAATACAAAAGATAGAAGAGAGAAGCTGAGGAGAAGAAGATTCCATAGAAAACATTGACACAACGGTCAAAGATAATGTAAAATGGAAAAAGCAACTGGTCCAAAACATACAGGAATTCCAGGACTTCAATGAGAATATCAAACCTAAGGAAAATAGGTATAGAAGAGAGTGAAGACTTCCAGCTCAAAAGTCCAGTAAATATCTTCAACAAAATAATAGAAGAAAATTTCCCTAACCTAAAGAAAGAGATGCCCATAAACATACAAGAAGCCTACAGAACACCAAATAGATTAGACCAGAAAAGAAAATCCTCCGGTCACATAATAGTCAAAACACCAAATGCACAAAATAAAGAAAGAATATTAAATGCAGTAAGGGAAAAAGAGAACAGACGCTAAGAGAACACAAATGCCAGCTCAGTTTACTGCATCCTGCAAAACTCTCAATTAACATAGATGGAGAAACCAAGGTATTCCATGACAAAACCAAATTTACACAATATCTTTCTACAAATCCAGCACTACAAAGGATAACAAATGGTAAAGCCCAACATAAGGAGGCAGGATACACCCTAGACAAAGCAAGAAACTAATCGTCTTGGCAACAAATCAAAGAGAAGAAAAGCACACAAACATAATCTCACACACAAATATGAATATAACAGGAAGCAATAATCACTATCCCTTAATATCTCTCAACATCAATGGACTCAATTCCCCAATAAAAGGCCATAGATTAACAAACTGGATAAGCAAAGAGGACCCTGCTTTCTGCTGCCTACAGGGAACACACTTCAGAGACAAAGACAGACACTACCACAGAGTGAAAGGCTGGAAAAGAAATTTACAAGCAAATGATCTGAAGAAGCAAGCTGGAGTAGCCATTCTAATATCAAATAAGAACGATTTTCAACCAAAAGTCATCAAAAAGATAAGGAAGGACACTTCATACTCATCAAAGGAAAAATCCACAAAGATGAACTCTCAATCCTAAATATCTATGCTGCAAATACAAGGGCATCTACATACATAAAAGAAACCTTAGTAAAGCTCCAAACACACATTGCACCTCACACAATAATAGTAGGAGATTTCAACACCCCACTCTCATCAATGGACAGATCATGGAAACAGAAATTAAACAGAGACATAGACCGATTAAGAGATGTCGTGAACCAAACGGTCTTAACAGATATTTATAGAACATTCTATCCTAAAACAAAAGGATATACCTACTTCTCACCAACTCATGGTATTTTCTCGAAAATTGACCATATAACTGGTCATAAAACAGGCCTCAACAGATACAGCAAGATATAAATAATCCCATGCGTCAGACCACCCTGGGCTTAAGCTGGTCTTCAATAACAATAAGGGAAGAATGCCCACATATACATAGAAGTGGAACAGTGCTCTACTCAATGATAATCTGGTCAAGGAAGAAATAAAGAAAGAAATTAAAGACTTCATAGAATTTAATGAAAATGAATTTACACCATACTCAAACTTATGGGACACAATGAAAGCTATGCTATGAGGAAAACTGATAGCTCTGAGTGCCTGCAGAAAGAAACAGGAGAGAGCATATATAAGCAGCTTGACTGCACACCTAAAGGCTCTAGAACAAAAAGAAGCAAATACACACAGGAGGAGTAGAAAGCAGGAAATAATCAAACTCAGAGCTGAAATCAACCAAGTAGAAACAAAAAGGACCATACAAAGAATCAACAGAACCAAAAGTTGGTTCTTTGAGAAAATCAACAAGATAGATAAACCCTTAGCCAGACTAACCAGAGGACACAGAGACTGTGTCCAAATTAACAGAATCAGAAATGACAAGGGGGCCATAACTACAGAATCAGAAGAAATTCAATCATCAGTTCCTACTACAAAAGCTTATATTCAACAAAACTTGAAAATCTTCAGGATATGGACTATTTCCTAGACATATACCGGATACCAAAGTTAAATCAGGAACTGATAAACCATTTAAATAACCCCATAAATCCTAAGGGATTAGAAGCATTCATGAAAGGTCTCCCTAACAAAAAGAGCCCAGGTCCAGACGGGTTTAGTGCAGAATTATATCACACCTTCATAGAAGACTTCATACCAATACTATACAAACTATTCCGCAAAATTGAAAAAGACGAAGCACTACCGAATTCCTTCTATGAAGCCATTACTCTTATATCTAAACCACACAAAGAGCCAACAAAGAAAGAGAACTTCAGACCAATTTCCCTTATGAATATCGATGCAAAAATACTCAATAAAATTCTGGCAAACCGAATGCAAGAGCAGATCAAAACAATCATCCACCATGATCAAGCAGGCTTCATCCCAGGCATGGAGGAATGGGATAACATACGGAAAACCATCAAGATAATCTACTATATAAACAAACTGAAAGATAAAAAACTCAGGATTATTTCATTAGATGCTGAGAAAGCATTTGACAAAATTCAACACCCCTTCATGATAAAAGTCCTGGAAACAAAAGGAATTCAAGGCCCATACCTAAACATAGAAAAAGCCATATACAGCAAAGCAGTAAGTAATATTAAACTAAATGGACAGAAACTTTAATCAATCCCACTAAAATCAGGGACAGACAAGGCTGCCTACTCTCTCCCTACTTACTTTATATAGTTCTAAAAGTTCTAGCCAGAGCAATCAGACAACAAAAGGAGATCAAAGGGATACAGATTTGAAAAAAAGAAGTCAAAATATCACTGTCTGCAGATAATATGATAGTATATTTCAGTGATCCCAAATGTTCCACTAGAGAACTACTAAACCTGATAAACAACTTCAGCAAGGTGGCTGGGTATAAAATTAACTCAAATCAATCAGTATTCTGCCTCTACACAAAAGAGAAACAAGCCGAGAAAGAAATTAGGGAAATAACACCCTTCATAATTGTCCCAAATAATATAAAATACCTCGGTGTGAATTTAACCAAGGAAATAAAAGATCTGTATGATAAGAACTTCAAGCCTCTGAAGAATGAAATTGAAGAAGACCTCAGAAGATAGAAAGATCTCTCATGGTCATGGATTGGCAGGATTAATATAGTAAAAATGGCCATTTTACCAAACGCGATCTACAGATTCAATGCAATCCCCATCAAAATACCAATCCATTTCTTCAGAGAGTTAGACAGAACAATTTGCAAATTCATCTGGAATAACAAAAAACCCACGATAGCTAAAACGATCCTCAACAATAAAAGGAATCCCAGGGAATCACTATTCCTGAACTCAGCAGTATTACAGAGCAATAGTGATAAAAACTGCATGGTATTGGTACAGAGACAAGCAGATAGACTAGTGGAATAGAATTGAAGACCCAGAATTGAACACACACACCAATGGGCACTTGATTTTTGACAAAGGAGCCAAAACCATCCAATGGAAAAAAGATAGCATTTTCAGCACATGGTGTTGTTTCAACTGGAGATCAGTATGTAGAAGAATGCAGATCGATCCATGCTTATCACCCTGTACAAAGCTTAAGTTCAAGTGGATCAAGGACCTCCACATCAAACCAGATACACTCAAACTAATAGAAGAAAAAGTGGGGAAGCATCTCGAACACATGGGCACTGGAGAAAATTTCCTGAACAAAACACCAATGGCTTATGCTCTAAGATCAAGAATCGACAAATGGGATCGCTTAAAACTGCAAAGCTTCTTTAAGGCAACGGACACTGTTGTTAGAACAAAACAAAAACCAACAGATTGGGAAAAGATCTTTTCAAATCCTACAACAGATATAGGGCTTATATTCAACATATACAAAGAACTCAAGAAGTTAGACTGCAGGGAGACAAAAACCGTATTAAAAATGGGGTTGAGAGCCGAACAATAAGTTCACAGCTCAGGAATGCCAAATGGCTGAGAAATATCTAATGAAATGTTCAACATCTTTAGATAAAGGGAAATGCAAATCAAAACAACCCTGAGATTTCACCTCACACCAGTGAGAATGGCTAAGATCAAAAACTCAGGTGACAGCAAATGCAGGCGAGGATGTGAAGAAAGAGGAACACTCCTCCATTGTTGGTGGAATTGCAGACGGTAAAACCATTCTGGAAATCAGTCTGGATATTCCTCAGAAAATTGGACATTGAACTACCTGAGGACCTCTCTTGAGCATATACCCAAAAGATGCCCCAACATATAACAAAGACCTGTGCTCCACTATGTTCATAGCAGCCTTATTTATAATAGCCAGAAGCTGGAAAGAACCCAGATGCCCTTCAACAGAGGAATGGATAAAGAAAATGTGGTACATATACACAGTGGAATATTACTCAGCTATCAAAAACAATGACTTCATGAAATTCATAGGCAAATGAAGGGAACTGGAAAATATCATCCTGTGTGAGGTAACCCAATCCCAGATAAACAGACATGGTATGCACTCATTGATAAGCAGCCATTAGCCCAAATGCTTGAATTTCCCTAGATGCACAGAACGCATGAAACTCAAGAAGGATGACCAAAATGCAAATGCTTCACTCCTTCTTTAAAAGGGGAACAAGAATACCCTTGGGAGGGAATAGGAAGGCAAAGTTTAGAACAGAGGCAGAAGGAACACCCATTCAGAGCCTGCCCTACATGTGGCCCATACATATACAGCCACCAAACTAGATAAGATGGATGAAGCAATGAAGTTCAGGCCAACAGGAGCCGGATGTAGATCTTTCCTGAGCAGAGAATACAGCAAATCCATAGGCAAAGTCCAGCAGCAAACCACTGAACTGAAAATGGGACCCCCATTGAAGGAATCAGAAAAAGGACTGGAAGAGCTTGAAGGGCTTGAGACCCCCATATGAACAACAATGTCCACCAACCAGAGTCTCCAGGGACAAAATCACTATCCAAAGACTATACATGGACTGATCCTGGGCTCCAACCTCACAGGTAGCAATGAATAGCCTAGTAAGAGCACCAGTGGAAGGGGTAGCCCTTGGTCCTGCCAAGACTGAACACCTAGTCAACGTGATTGTTCGGGGGAGGGTGTAATGGTGGGAGGATGGCGAGGGGAAGCCCATGTAGAAGGGGAGGGGGAGGTGTTAGGGGCATGTTGGCCTGGAAACTCTGGAGGGGAATAACAATCGAAATGTAAATAAGAAATACTCACGTTAATAAAGATTAAAAAAAAAAGAAGAAGAAGTCATCGTGGTGTTTTTTTCCTTTGGTGAGTATGAAGTGTCTTTTCCCATCTTTTTTTGATGAATTTTGGTTCACCTCTATTTTGTTGGATAATAGAATGTCGACACCAGCTTGATTCTTGTGTTCCATTGCTTGGAAAATATTTCTCCAGTCTTTGCCTCTAAGGTAACATCTTTGTTTAATATTAAGGTCCATTTCTTATTTGCAAAAAAACATGATGGATCCTGTTTCACATCAACTCTGTTAGCATGTATCTTTTTATGGGGGAATTGAAACCATTGATGTTGAGAAATATTAATAACCAATGTTTTTAATTTCCATTATTCTTATGTTGATCATGGTAGTGTGTGTGTTTTAAATTTCTTTCTCTTCTTTAAAATTCTGGGTATAAAATATTTAGTGTGACATTTGATTATTGTAAAAACTTTTAAATGAGTGTCAATTATTATGATTATTATTATATTATTCTTTAATCTTTTTTATACTATACTTCTTATTCCCATTGCAGTTCACCCTCCAAGAGTTCCTCATCTCATAGCTCCTCCCGCGTCTCCAAGAGGATGTTCCCACCACACCCCCACACCACCGCAACAGAAGATCTTCATACTCTGGAACTTTAAGCCTCTTGAGGGTTAGGTGCTTCTTCACTCTCTGAGGCTAGACAAGGCAGTCCTCCACTATGTATGTGACAAGAACCTCATATAAGCTAGTGTAGGGTAGGTTGCTTGGTTGGTAGCTTAGTGTTATAGAAATCTTGTGGGCAAAATTTAGTTAAGATTGGTGGTCTTCCTATGGGGTAACATTCCTCCTCAGCTTCTCCTTTTCCTTCTCCTTTTTCTCCTTTTCCTTCTTCTTCTCCTCCTTCTTGTTCTTCTTCTTCTCCTTTTGTCATTCTCAACCTTCTTTTTTCAAAAAAATTAGCTTTTTGTTTTATTTACATTTGAAATGTTATTCCCTTTCCTGATTTTGCATCCATAAACCTGCTATACTATGCCCTCTTCTCCTTCTTCGATGAGGTTGTTCCCCAACCCAGTCATCCACCCCTTCCTGTCTCCACAACTTGACATTACACTATACTGGGAGTTCCAGCTTTGACAGAACCAAGGACTTCTCCCCCAATTGGTGCCCAACAAGGCCATCCTCTCCTACATATGCTGCTGGAGCCATGGGTCTCTCAATGTGTACTCTTTGAGAAGTGGTTCACCCATCTTCTTGAGCTTCCTGTCTTGTGTGGATGGTATCTTGGGTAATTCCAGCTTTGGGGCTAATATCCACTAATCAGTGAGTGCATACTGAGTGTTTTTTGTGATTGGGTTACCTCACTATGGATGATATTTTCTAGTTCCATCAATTTGCCTATGAATTTTATGTTTTTAACAACTGAATAGTACTCAATTGTGTAAATGTGCCACATTTTCTGTATTCATACCTCTGTTGAAGAACATCTGGCTTCTTTTCAGTTTCTGGCTATTATAAATATGGCTGCTATGAACATAGTGGAACAGGCATCCTTATTATATGCTGGAGGATCATTCCCATATGCCCAGGAGTGGTATAGCCTCGTCCTCAGGTAGTGCTATGGGTCCTAAGGTAGTACTATGCCCAATTTTCTGAGAAAAATCAAGACTGATTAACACAGTGGTTATACCAGCTTCCAATCCTCCGCCAACAATGGAGCATTGGAGGAGTGTTCCTCTTTCTCACATGTTCACCATCATCTTTTTTCACTTGAGGTTTTTTGTTTGTTTGTTTGTTTGTTTTTATTCATTCTGAATGGATGAGGTAGAATCTCAGGTTTGATTTGATTTGCATTTCCTGGATGACTAAAGGTGTTGAACATTGCTTTAGGCACTTCTCAGTCATTCAAAATTCCTCAGTTGAGAATTCTTTGTTTAGCTCTGTACACCATTTTTAATAAGGTTATTTGATTCCCTGGAGTCTACCTTCTTGAGTCCTTTATATACATCTTCGATATTAGGGCTCAATCAGTTGTAGGATTGGTAAAGAACTTTTCCCAATCTGTTCTTTGCTGTTTTCTTCTAGTGACAGTGTCCTTTGCCTTCCAGAAGCATTACAATTTTATGAAATCTCATTTGTCAATTCTTTTTTTTTATTAACTTGAGTATTTCTTATATACATTTCGAGTCTTATTCCCTTTCCCAGTTTCTGGGCAAACATCCCCCTAATCCCTCCCCCTCCCCTTCTTTATGTGTGTTCCCCTCGCCATTCTCCCCCCATTGCTGCCCTCCCCGCAACAATCTAGTTCACTGGGGATTCAGTCTTACCAGGACCCAGGGCTTCCCCTTCCACTGGTGGTCTTACTAGGATATTCATTGCTACCTATGAGGTCAGAGTCCAGGGTCACTCCATGTATAGTCTTTAGGTAGTGGCTTAGTCCCTGGAAGCTCTGGTTGCTTGGCATTGTTGCACATATGGGGTCTCGAGCCCCTTCAAGCTCTTCCAGTTCTTTCTCTGATTCCTTCAACGGGGGTCCTATTCTCAGTTCAGTGGTTTCCTGCTGGCATACGCCTCTGTATTTGCTGTATTCTGGCTGTGTCTCTCAGGAGCGATCTACATCCGGCTCCTATCGGCCTGCACTTCTTTGCTTCATCCATCTTATCTAGTTTGGTGGCTGTATATGTATGGGCCACATGTGGGGCAGGCTCTGAATGGGTGTTCCTTCTGTCTCTGTTTTAATCTTTGCCTCTCCCTTCCCTGCCAAGGGTATTCTTTTTCCTCATTTAAAGAAGGAGTGAAGCATTCACATTTTGATCATCCGTCTTGAGTTTCGTTTGTTCTAGGGATCTAGGGTAATTCAAGCATTTGGGCTAATAGCCAGTTATCAATGAGTGCATACCATGTGTGTTTTTCTGTGATTGGGTTACCTCACTCAGGATGATATTTTCCAGTTCCAACCATTTGCCTACGAATTTCATAAAGTCATTATTTTTGATAGCTGAGTAATAATCCATTGTGTAGATGTACCACATTTTCTGTATCCATTCCTCTTTTGAAGGGCATCTCGGTTCTTCCAGCTTCTGGCTATTATAAATAAGGCTGCGATGAACGTAGTGGAGAACGTGTCTTTTTTATATGTTGGGGCATCTTTTGGGTATATGCCCAAGAAAGGTATAGCTGGATCCTCAGGCATTTCAATGTCCAATTTTCTGAGGAATCTCCAGACTGATTTCCAGAATGGTTGTACCACTCTGCAATTCCACCAACAATGGAATAGTGTTCCTCTTTCACTGCATGCTCGGTAGCATCTGCTGTCACCTGAGTTTTTGATCTTAGCCATTCTCACTGGTGTGAGGTGAAATCCCAGGATTGTTTTGCTTTGCATTTCCCTTATGGCTAAAGATGTTGAACATTTCTTTAGGTGTTTCTCAGCCATTCGGCATTCCTCAGCTATGAATTCTTTGTTTAGCTCTGAACCCCATTTTTCAATAGGGTTATTTGTCTCCCTACAGTCAAACTTCTTGAGTTCTTTGTATATTTTGGATATAAGGCCTCTATCTGTTGTCAGATTGGTAAAGATCTTTTCCCAATCTGTTGGTTGCCATTTTGTCCTAACCACAGTGTCCTTTGCCTTACAGAAGCTTTGCAGTTTTATTAGATCCCATTTGTCGATTCTTGATCTTAGAGCATAAGCCATTGGTGTTTTGTTCAGGAAATTTTTTCCAGTGCCCATGTGTTCCAGATGCTTCCCTAGTTTTTCTTCTATTAGTTTGAGTGTATCTGGTTTGATGTGGAGGTCCTTGATCCACTTGGACTTAAGCTTTGTACAGGGTGATAATCATGGATTGATGTGCACTCTTCTACATGTTGACCTCCAGTTGAACCAGCACCATTTGCTGAAAATGCTATCTTTTTTTCCATTGGATGGTTTGGCTCTTTTGTCAAAAATCAAGTGCCCATGGGTATGTGGGTTCTTTTCTGGGTCTTCAATTCTGTTCCATCGGTCTATCTGTCTGTCTCTGTACCAATACCATGCAGTTTTTATCACTATTGCTCTGTAATAGTGCTTGAGTTCAGGGATAGTGATACCCGTGAAGTCCTTTTATTGTTGAGGATAGCTTTAGTTATCCTGGGGTTTTTGTTATTCCAGATGAATTTGAAAATTGTTCTGTCTAGCTCTTTGAAGAATTGGATTGGTATTTTGATGGGGACTACACTGAATCTGTAGATCGCTTTTGGTAAAATGGCCATTTTTACTATATTAATCCTGCCAATCCATGAGCATGGGAACTTTCCATCTTCTGAGGTCTTCTTCACATTTTTTCTTCAGAGTCTTGAAGTTCTTATCATACTGATCTTTTACTTGCTTGGTTAAAGTCACACTGAGGTACTTTATATTATTTGGTTCTATTATGAAGGGTGTCGTTTCCCTAATTTCTTTCTTGGCTTGTTTCTCTTTTGTGTAGAGGAAGGCCACTGATTTATTTGAGTTAATTTTATTCCCAGCCACTTTGCTGAAGTTGTTTATCAGCTTTAGTAGTTCTCTGGTGGAACTATTGGGATCACTTACATATACTATCATATGGTCTGCAAGTAGTGATATTTTGACTTCTTCTTTTCTGATCTGTATCCCCTTGACCTCCTTTTGTTGTCTGATTGCTCTGGCTAGAATTTCAAGAACTATATAAAGTAAGTAGGGGGAGAGTAGGCAGCCTTGTCTGTCCCTGATTTTAGTGGGATTGTTTCAAGATTCTCTACATTTAGTTTAATGTTAGCAAATGGTTTGCTGTATATGGCTTTTACTATGTTTAGGTATGGGCCTTGAATTCCATTTCTTTCCAGGACTTTTATCATGAAGGGGTGTTGAATTTTGTCAAATGCTTTCTCAGCATCTAATGAAATGATCATGTGGTTTTGTTCTTTCAGTTTGTTTATATAATGGATCATGTTGATGGTTTTCCGAATATTAAACCATCCCTGCATGCCTGGGATGAAGCCTACTTGATCATTGTGGTTGATTGTTTTGATGTGCTCTTGGATTCAGTTTGCCAGAATTTTATTGAGTATTTTTGTGTCGATATTCATAAGGGAAATTGGTCTGAAGTTCTCTTTCATTGTTGGGTCTTTGTGTGGTTTAGGTATAAGAGTAATTGTGGCTTCATAGAAGGAATTCGGTAGTGCTCCATCTGTTTCAATTTTGTGGAATAGTTTGGATAATATTGGTATGAGGTCTTCTATGAAGGTTTGATAGAATTCTGCACTAAAACCATTTGGACCTGGGCTCTTTTTGGTTGGGAGACCTTTAATGACTGCTTCTATGTCCTTAGGAGTTATGGGGTTGTTTAACTGGTTTATCTGTTCCTGATTTAACTTCAGTTCCTGGTATCTGTATAGGAAATTGTCCATTTACTGTTGATTTTCAAGTTTTGTTTAATATATGCTTTTATAGTAAGATCTGATGATTTTTTGAATTTCCTCTGAATCTGTAGTTATGTCTCCATTTTCATTTCTGATTTGTTAATTTGGACATACTCTCTGTGTCCTCTCGTTAGTCTGGCTAAGGGTTTATCTGTCATGTTGATTTTCTCAAAGAACCAACTTTTGGTTCTGTTGATTCTTTCTGTGGTCCTTTTTGTTTCTACTTGGCTGATTTCAGCTCTGAGTTTGATTATTTCCTGCCTTCTACTCCTCCTGGGTGTATTTGCTTCTTTTTGTTCTAGAGCTTTTAGGTGTGCTGTCAAGCTGCTTACATATGCTCTTTCCTGTTTCTTTCTGCAGGCACTCAGGGCTATGTGTTTTCCTCTTAGCACAGCTTTCATTGTGTCCCATAAGTTTGGGTATGTTGTACCTTCCTTTTCATTAAATTCTAAAAAGTCTTTAATTTCTTTCTTTATTTCTTCCTTGACCAGGTTATCATTGAGTAGAGCATTGTTCAATTTCCACGTATATGTGGGCATTCTTCCCTTATTGTTATTGAAGACAATTTTTAGGCTGTGGTGGTCTGATAGCACGCATGGGATTATTTCTATCTTTCTGTGCCTGTTGAGGTCCGTTTTTTGACCAATTATATGGTCAATTTTGGAGAAAGTACCATGAGGAGCTGAGAAGAAGGTATTTCCTTTTGCTTTAGGATAGAATGTTCTATAAATATCTGTTAAGTCCATTTGGCTCATGACTTCTCTTAGTCTTAGACATCTCTGTTTAATTTCTGTTTCCATGATCTGTCTATTGATGAGAGTGGGTTGTTGAAATCTCCTACTTTTATTGTGTGAGGTGCAATGTGTGTTTTGAAGTTTAGTAAGGTTTCTTTTACGTATGTAGGTGGCCTTGTATTTGGGGCATAGATATTTAGGATTGAGAGTTCATCTTCGTGGATTTTTCCTTTGATGTATATGAAGTGTCCTTCCTTATCTTTTTTATGTATTTTAGTTGACAATTGATTTTATTTGATATTAGAATGGGTACTCCAGCTTGCTTCTTCCAACCATTTGCTTGGAATGTTGTTTTCTAGCCTTTCACTCTGAGGTAGTGTCTGTCTTTGTCTCTGAGGTGTGTTTCCTGTAGGCAGCAGAATGCAGGGTCCTCGTTTCATATCCAGTTTGTTAATCTATGTCTTTTTATTGGGGACTTGAGTCCATTGATGTTGAGAGATATTAAGGAATAGTGATTATTGCTTCCTGTTATATTCATATTTGGATATGAGGTTATGTTTGTGTGCTTTTCTTTTCTTTGTTTTGTTGCCAAGACGATTAGTTTCTTGCTTCTTCTAGTGTATAGATTGCCTCCTTATGTTGGAATTTACCATCTGTTATCCTTTGTAGTCCTGGATTTGTAGAAAGATATTGTGTAAATTTGGTTTTGTCATGGAATATCTTGATTTCTCCATCTATGTTTATTGAGAGTTTTGCAGGATACAGTAACCTGGGCTGGCATTTGTGTTCCCTTACGGTCTGTATGACATCTGTCCAGGATCTTCTGCCTTTCATATTCTCTGGTGAAAAGTCTGGTGTGATTCTGATAGGTCTGCCTTTATATGTTACTTGACATTTTTCCCTTACTGTTTTTAATATTCTTTCTTTATTTTGTGCGTTTGGTGTTTTGACTACTATGTGATGGGAGGTGTTTCTTTTCTGGTCCAATGTATTTGGAATTCTGTAGGCTTCTTGAATGCCTATGGGTATCTCTTTTTTTAGGTTAGGGAAGTTTTCTTCTATGATTTTGTTGAAGATATTTACTGGACCTTTGAGCTGGGAGTCTTCACTCCCTTCTATACCTATTATCCTTAGGTTTGATCTTCTCATTGAGTCCTGGATTTCCTGTATGTTTTGGACCAGTAGCTTTTTTCGCTTTACATTATCTTTGACAGTTGAGTCAATGATTTCTATGGAATCTTCTGCTCCTGAGATTTTCTCTTCCATCTCGTGTATTATGTTGGTGAAGCTTGTATGTACAGCTCCTTGTCTCTTCTTTTGGTTTTCTATATCCACGGTTGTTTCCATGTGTTCTTTCTTGATTGCTTCTATTTCCATTTTTAATTCCTTCAACTGTTTGATTGTGTTTTCCTGTGATTCTTTCAGGGATTTTTGCGATTCCTCTCTATAGGCTTCTACTTTTTTATTAATGTTTTCCTGTGTTTCTCTAAGGGAGTTCTTCATGTCTTTCTTGAAGTCCTCCAGCATCATGATAAAATATGATTTTGAAACTAGATCTTGCTTTTCTGGTGTGTTTGGATATTCCATGTTTGCTTTGCTGGGAGAATTGGGCTCTGATGATGCCATAGAGTCTTGGTTTCTGTTGCTTGGGTTCATGCGCTTGCCTCTCGCCATCAGATTATCTCTAGTGTTACTTTGTTCTGCTATTTCTGACAGTGGCTAGACTGTCCTACAAGCCTGTGTGTCAGAAGTGCTGTAGACCTGTTTTCCTGTTTTCTTTCAGCCAGTTTTGGGGACAGAGTGTTCTGCTTTCAGGCGTGTAGTTTTTCCTATCTACAGGTCTTCAGCTGTTCCTGTGGGCCTGTGTCTGGTGTTCACCCGGCAGGTCACTTGCAGCAGAAAATTTGGTCTTACCTGTGGTTCTGAGGCTCAAGTTTGCTCGTGGGATGTTGCTTACGAGCTGTCCACATCGGCAGCAACCAGGAAGATCTGCGCATCCCTTTCCAGGAGCTTCTGTGCACTAGGGTTCCAGATGGCATTTGGTGTTTTCCTCTGGCATCTGAGATGCGTGTAGAGTGCAGTCTCTTCTGGTTTCCCAGGCGTGTCTGCCTCTCTGAAGCTTTAGCTCTCCCTCCCACGGTATTTGGGTGCAGAGAATTTGAAAGATAAAAGTTTTAATGTTGCCCCCTAGACACAAAGTTTAGAGCAGAAAAAAAGAAAAAAAGAAAACAGGTTAGTCCCCAGAATTGTATGTTCCAAGAAGCCTCTCCTAGGGCTATAATATGGATAATTACAGTGGCCAGCTCAACAGCTTTCTCCCAGAAACTAGCTGACCATAAATCTTAGAGAACAATTTTGAGAAGCAGGAAACAACTTCTCCTAGGAACTAGTGGACCATGAAGTTAAACAATCTGAGAAGTAAGAGGAAGTAAGATTCTCCTAGGAAACAATCTTGGGAGACTGAGAGTTCTTCCTTGTGATTTTTCACTGTTATTCTATGACGCCATCCCTGCCCCCTCAGGTTGTGGTTTCTTCCTTTAAATACCTCTTCTCCCAGCCTCTCAGGGTCGAACTCCACATCCCCGGTGTGGGATACGAGTCTCGACCCCAGTGCACTGGTTGCTATTGATAAACCTCATGTGATTACAACAAGGACGGTCTTGTGTGAGTTCTTGGGGGGTTGCGTTATCCCGAGACTTGAGTGAGGGTCTCCCCACTCCGGGGGTCTTTCAAACTGTTTATACGGTAGGTCCCTTCAGGTTCTGTTGGTGTCTCAGATGCAGCAGACCTGCTTCTCCTGGGCCCTCCTCTACAGGAACCCAAAGGCCGTATACAGTTTCCCCTTGGGCCAGGGTTGTGAGCAGAGGTGGGCAGTGTTGGTGGTCTTTTCCACTCTGCAGCCTCAGGAGTGCCCACCTGACCAGGCGGTGAGGTCTCTCTCCCACGGGGTTCGGGAGCAGAGAGCTGCTGTGGGCAGGGATCCGCAGGTTTGGGACTCCCGCTAACCACCAGAAGTGCCCGGTCCTAGAGGCATTTTTCCTCTGTGTGTCCTGAATTCACCAGGCAGGTCGCTTGCAGCAGAAAAGTTGGTCTTACCTGTGGTACCGAGGCTCAAGTTTGCTGGTGGGGTGTTGCTTACGAGCTGTCAGCGGCAGCAGCAACCAGGAAGATCTGCCTCATTTGTCAATTCTTGACCTTAGAACATAAGTCATTAGTGTTTTGTTCAGGAAATTTTCCCCAGTGTCCATGTGCTTGAGGATCTTCCTCACTTTTTCCCCTATTACATTGAGTGTGTCTAGTTTTATGTGGAGGTCCTTGATTCTTTGGAGTTGAGCTTTATACAAAGCAAAAAGAATGGATCAACTTGCATTCTTCAACATACCAAACACCAGCTGATCCAGTTCCCTTTATTGAAAATGCTTTTTTTCCACTGGATTGGTTTTGTTCCTTTGTCAAATATCAAATGACCCTAGGTGTGTGGGTTCATTTCCTGGGTCTTTAGTTTCATTCCATTCATCTACCTGTCTGTCTCTGTTCCAATACCATACAGTTTTTATCACTGTTGCTGTGTAATACACCTTGAGGTCAGGGAGGCTGATTCCCACAGAAGTTCTTTCATTGTTGAGTATAGTTTTCACTTTCCTAGTTTATTTTTATTTTTTTTGTTTTTTGTTTTGTTTTGTTTTGTTTGTTATTCTGAATGAATTTGCAAATTTCTCTTTCTAACCCCAGGAATAATTGAGTTTGAAAGTTGATGGAGACTGCATGAATCTGGAGATTGCTTTTGGCAAAATGGCCATTTTTACTATATCAATCCTGCCAATCCAAGAACATGGGAGATCTTTCTGTCATCTGAGATCTTCTTCAATTTCTTTCTTCAGAGACTTGACTTTCTTGCCATACAGATATTTCACTTGCTTGATTAGATCATCACTGAGGTATTTTATGTTATTTGTGACTATTGTAAAGGGTGTATGTGATGGTTTACACATGCTTGGCCCAGAGTGTCTCTATTAGAAGATGTGGCATTGTGGAAGGAAGTGTGTCACTGTAGGGGTAGACTTGGAGACCCTCCTCCTTGCTGCCTTGGAATGCTCACTCTGTCCCTGACTTTCTTCACATGAAGATGTAGAACTCAACTCCTCCTGCACCATGCATGCCAGGATGCTGCCATGGTCCCACCTTGATAGTGGACTGAACCTCTTAACCTTTAAGCCAGTCCCAACTAAATGTTGTCCTTTATACTTATATTGGTCATGGTGTCTGTTCACAGCAATAAAACCCTAACTAAGACAAACTTTGGTACTAGAAGTGGGGTATTGTTGTGATAGGCCTAATCCTGCTTTTGATTGGAAGAATGTAGACTTTGGAAAGCAGTATGATGCTCCAAATGTAGCTTCATGGGCTCTCTAAATAGGAATTCAGAAGTCTTTGCTACTGAGACTAATTTGAATTGTGCAGGCCTGGCCCAGGAAATTTTGAGGAGAAAAATTACGGTGTGCACTATAAAGACTGCTTTTGTGGTATTTTAGTGAAGAGTATTGAGGCTTTTGCCCTTGTCTGAAGAGTCTGCCTGAGACTAAGGTGAAAAGACTCAGATTAATTTCACTGACAAAAGAAGTCTCCAAAACACCCACCATAGAGTTTGTTCTCTGCTTAAGTCTAATGAAAAAGGGAAGTTGAAAAAGGAAAAATACAAAATATATGGTTCAAGTATTAAAGGGATGCCTGGAAGCGAAATGAAGCTAAATCCTGTGTTCAAGAATATTAAATTCAATTAAGGAAGTAATGACCTCTGGCTTTATATTCAAGAGGTGAAGGAGACTACTGGGACAACTGATGCTGGTTGGCTGGAGCTAAGAAAGAGATCAGCATCACTGAGGTAAAATATTCTGGCAAGTGTTTTCTGAGAGTTGTGTTCCAGAGATGCTAAGTTTGTACCTCCTGCTGTGGCTGGTCTAGGTAATGTGTAAGAGTCACGCATGTGGTAATGGTTTTGAAGGAATGAAGGGGTCATGAAGATCAGCTGAGGCTGTGCAGTGTAAGAGGCCGTGGTAGGCCGTTGGCGAAGGTGCACCCTCAGTTGAAATGGATGGCCCAGGACTAAAGGGATCAGGCAAAGGAGTTGGGGCTTGGCACCATGAAGAGCACCTAGAAGAGGTCATTGGTGAAGCCTAGATGCAATGGAAGACCTCAGTGTATTTGAGTTTCCAGTACCACAGGATGATCACCAAGACTGATAGCAACAGTGTAGAGTGGATCAACCTGAAGTTAAACTGCTACAGAGGACAGAGCTGGAGAAGTGAAGCCAGCCCTTTGGAAGATCATAGGTAGAGCCCAGATACTTAAGCTGCCTTGGAGACACAAAGATGTTAAAGATGCCAGAGTCAAGGGCTATCTGCCGAAGAAAGCTGCTATCATGGGGTGGAACCAGTTCAGGAGAAAGAAATTGTAGTCAACAAAGATGAAAAAGGAGTTGAAGATCTGAAGACCACTTTTGACATCAGACGTGGTGATCACAGAGTTTGAAGTTTGCACAGCTGGTTACCTGTCTTAATGCAGCGATTACAGTTAATTTTATCTTGGAAGAGACTTTGAACTTTGGATTTTTAACATTGTTGATACTGCTACAGACTACTGGGACTTTAGTAGTTGAACTAAATGTAATTTTTTATTATGCTAATCTTAGGAATGGCCTCCATAGACTTATGTGTTTAAACAAGCCTATGGAGGCCAGGGGGTGGTATGTGATGGTTTATATGTGCTTGGCCCAGGGAGAGTCACTATTAGAAGATGTGGTATTATGGGAGGAAGTGTGTCACTGTGTGGGTGGGCTTGGAGACCCTCCTCCTATCTGCCTAGGAATGCTCAGTCTGTACTTGGCTTCCTTCATTCAGCTCCTCCTATGCCATGCCTGCCTGGATGCTGCCATGTTCCTGCCTTGTAGATAATGGACTGAACCTCTGAACCTGTAAGCCAGCCCCAATTAAATGCTGTGCTTTGTAAAACTTACATTGGTCATGGTGCCTGTTCACAGCAATAAAACCCTAACTAAGATAGTGTTCTTTTTCTAATTTTTTTTTGCACCCTGTTTATCCTTTGAGTAGAGGAAGGTTACTGATTTATTGGAGTTAATTTTATATCCAGCCATTTTTCTGAAATTGTTTATCAGGCTTAGTATTTCGCTTGTGGACATTTTGGATCACTTATATATACTATCATAACATATGTTAATAGTGATATTTTGACTTCTTCCTTTCCAATTTGTATCCCTTTGATCTCCTTTTGTTGTCTGATTGCTCTGGCTAGGACTTCAAATATTCTATTGACTAAGTAGGGAGAGAGTGGGCAGCCTTATTTAGTTCTTGATTTTAGTGGAATGGCTTCAAGTTTTTCTCCATTTAGTTTGATGTTGGCTACCAGTTAGGGGTATATTGCTTTTACCATGTTTACATGTGGGCCTTGACTTCCTGATCTATCCAATACTTTTAACATGAAAGGATGTTGAATTTTGTCAAGTGCTTTCTCAGTATCTAGATTACCACGTGATTCTTTTTTCTTTGAGATTTTTCCATAGTGGATTACATTGATGGATTTCCATATATTGAACCATCCCTGTATCCCTCAGTTTTGCTCTTAGCACTGCTTACATTGTATCCCATCAGTTTGTGTATGTTTTGCCTTAATTTTTGTTAAATTCTAAAAACTTTAAATTCATTGATATTTCTTCCTTGACTAAATTATCATTGAGTAGTGCTTTGTTCAACTTTCCATGTGTATTTGGGCTTTCTGTTGTTTTTGTTGTTATTAAAGACCAGACTTATTGCATGGTGATGTGATAGGATACATGGGATTATTTCAATCTTCTTGCATCTGTTGAGGTCTGTTTTCTAACCAATTATATGGTCAGTTATGAAGAAGGTACCATGAGGTTCTGAGAAGAAGTTATATTCTTTTGTTTTAGGATGAAATGTTCTTTAAATATCTGTTAAATCCATTTCGTTCATAACTGTTAGTTTCTCTATGTCTCTGTTTAATTTCTGTTTCCATCATGAAAGTGGGGTTTTGAAGTCTCCTACTATTAATGTGTGCTTTGAGCTTTAGTAAGCTTTCTTTCATGAATGTAGGTGCCCTTGCATTTGGAGCAGTTATTCAGGATTGACTGTTTCATCTTGATGGGTTTTTACATTGAGGAACATGTTTCCTTCTTTATCTTTTTTGATAACTCTTGATAAAAAGCCTATTTTATTTAATTTAGAATGGCTACTCCAACTTGTTTCTTGGGACTACTTGGTTGGAAAGTTGTTTTCTAACCTTTTACTCTAAGGCAGTGTCTGTTTTTGTCACTGAGGTTTGTTTCCTATATGCATAAAAATGCTGGGTTCTCTTTGTGTTTCCATTCTGTTGCCTATGGGTAATTGAGTTCATTGATGTTGAGAGATATTAGGAAACAATGTTTGATGTTTCCTGTTTATTTTTGTTATTAGAGTTGGAATTATGTTAGTGAGTATCTCTTCTTCAGGGTTTGTTGCACGATTACTTTCTTGCTTTTTCTAGGGTGTAATTTTCCTCCTTGTGTTTGAGTTTTCCATCTACTATTTTTTGCAGGGCTGTATTTGTGGAAGATATTGTGTGGATTTGTTTTTGTACTGGAATATCTTGGTATCTCCATGTGTTTTAATTGAGAGTTTTGCTGGATACAGTATCCTGGGCTGGCAGTTGTGTTCTCTCATGATATGTATGATATTCTCTCAGGATCTTCTGACTCTCATAATCTCTTCTGAGAAGTCTGGTGTAATTCTCATAGTTTTGCCTTTATATGTTACTTGAGCTTTTTTCTTTACTGCTTTTAATATTCTTTCTCTGTTTTGTATGTTTGGTATTTTGACTACTATGTGACAGGAGGAATTTCTTTTCTCTTCCTATCTATTTGGAGTTCTGAAAGCTTCTTGTATCTTTATGGGCATCTTTTTCTTTATGTTAGGGAAATTTTCTTCTGTAATTTTGTTGAAGATATTTAGTGGTCCTTTAATATGGGAATCTTTATTCTCATCTATACCTATTATCCTTAGGTTTGATCTTCTCGTTGTATCTTGGATTTCCTGGCTGTTTTGGTTTAGGAGCTTTTTGAGTTTTAAATTCTCTGTGATGGTTGTGTTCATGTTTTCTATGGTATCTTCTCCCCCTGAGATTCTCTCTTCTACCTCTTGTATTCTGTTGTTGATGCTTGCATCTAAGACTACGGGTCTCTTTCTTAGGTTTTCTATCTCCAGGGTTGTCTCCTTTTGTGGTTTCTTTACTGTTTCTATTTCCATATTTAGATCCTGTATGGTTTTGTTCAATTCTTTCACCTGTTTGGTTATATTTTCCTGTAATTCTTTAAGGGGATTTTGTGTTTCTTCTTTAAGGACTTCTACTTGTTTACCTGTATTTCTTTAAGGGAGTTATTTATGTCCTTTCTAAATTCGTCTATCATCATCATGAGATGTGATATTAAATACAAATCTCGCTTATCTGGTGTTTTGCGATATCCAGTATCTGCTTTGATGGGAGAACTGGGATTTGCCAAGTAGTCTTGGTTTCTGTTGCTTAGGTTCTTCCACTTGCCTCTTGCCATTTTGTTGTCTCTCTTGTTAGCTGTTCCTGCTGTCTCTGACAGTGGCTTGACCCTCTTGTAAGCCTCTGTGTCAGAACTCCTGGAGATAGGCTCTCTCCCATGGAGATCTGGGCAAAAAGAGCTGTTTTAAGGGATCAGTTCTGGGTGCAGACAGATACTTGAAGGGTCCTATCCCAGACTGAGCCTGTGTCTGTGTGCCCTGAGTGCTCCAGGTGTACCCTCACAGCAGAAGTGTTGGTCTTCCCTCTGCTCTCAGGTGTGTCAATTCTCCTGGTGACTGGCTTTCAGTTCTAGGTGCAGGCAGATACTGGAAGGATCCTCTCCCTGATATCCTAGGTTCCTGTGTCCAGAGGGCTCTAGACTGGTTTCTCTTAGGTCAGGAATGTGAACAGAAGTGGTGGTCTATCTGGAGTTCTTAGGATTGTCTGGACTTCTGAGATTCCAGCTCTCTCCCTCACAGGATTTGGGTACAGAGAGTTGTGGAACTAGGTTAGTTCCGTGTACAGGCAGGAACTACAAGGTTCTTGTCCCAGACTACTCCTCCTCCTCAGCTTCTTTTGGCCTTTCCCTAAATCATCCACAGGTTTCCCCCAGTTTCTGTCTGCTGTTTGAGTGTAAGTATCTGCATCTGTCTCAGTTAGGTGCTTGTTGAGCCTCCTGCAAGTCAGGCATGCTAGGCTCTTGTCTATAAACCTACAATAGCATCAGTAATAAGTCCAGACCTTGGGGCCTACCCTTGAGCTGAATCCCAATTTGGGTCAGTTAGTGGACCTCCTTTTCCTCAGTCTTTTCTCCATTTTTGTTCCAGCACTTCTTTTACACAGGGACAATTCTGGGTTAAAGATTGAACAGTAGTATGGCAACCACATCCCTCTACTTGATGTCCACTCTTTCTACTGGTTTTATCTTATCACTGTTGGTCATTTCATCTAAAATCTCTCCTTCTGAAACATGTGGATCTCTCATCTCCCAGGTCTCTAGTACATTCTAGAGTGTCCACCTACCTCCTGCGTCCTGGGATTGGTCACTTCCATTCTTTCTGCTGGCCCTCAGGTTTTCATTCATGCCCCTCCCCCATACCTAATCACTTTCCCCTTTTCCACTCCTTGTCCCCTTTTCCACCCTTCCACCCAAGTCCCTCCCTTTTTCTGCCTCCATGATTGCTTTCTTCACCCTTCCATGTGGGATTGAAGCATCCTCACTTGGGCCCTTTGGCTTGTTGACCTTCTTGAGAACTATGGATTGTATCCTGGATATTTTGCACTTTTTTGGCTAATAACCACTTATCATCCAGGATGATATTTTCTAGCTTCATCCATTTGTCTTCAAAACATATGATGTCCCCATTTTTAATAGCTAAATGATATTCCATTTTGTAAATGAACCACATTTTCCATATCAATTATTTTGTTGTGGAGTATCTTAGTTGTTTCCAGCTTTTGCCTTTCACAAAGAAGGCTGCTCTGAGTATAGTAGAACAGGTGCCCCTGTGGCATGATGGGGCAACTTCTGGGTGTATGCTCAAGAATAATATAGTCATGCCTTTAGGTAGATCTATTTCCATTTATCTGAGACACATACAGACAGATTTCCAGAATAGTTGTACTAGTTTGCAAACCCACCAGCAATGGAGGAGTGTTCCTCTTTCTCCTCATTCTTGCTAACATTTGCTGTCACCTGAGTTTTTGATCTTAGCCATTCTGATTGGTGTATGTTGGAATCTCAGGGTTGTTTTGATTGGCAATTCCCTGAGGACTAAGGATTTTGAACTGGTCTTTAACTGCTTCTTGGCCATTCGATATTCCTCTGTTGTGAATTCTCTGTTTAGTTTTGTACTCCAATTTTTGATTGGGTTGTTTGTTTTTTTGGAGGTTAGCTCCAAATATATATTTTATATTAGCCCTTTATCTCATGAGGGGTTAGTGAAGATTTTTCCCCAACCTGCAGTTTGAAGGTTTGTCTTATTGACTATGTCCTTTGCCTTACAGAAGTTTTTCAGTTTCATTGTGTTCCATTTATCAACTCTTGATCTTACAGCCTGAAAAATTGGAGTTCTGTTTAGGAAACTCCACAACCACCCCATGTGCCAAAGAGTTCAAGGCTCTTTCCCACTCTCTTTTCTACTAGATGTGTTGTATCTGGTTTTAAGTTGAAGACTTGATTCACTTGAACTTGAGGTTTGTGCAAGGTGACAAATATGGATCTATTTTTAATTTTCTACATACTGACTGTCAGTTAAACTAGCACCATTTATTCTAGATGCTTTCTTTTTTCAATGTATATTTTTGTCTTCTTTGTCAAAGATCAAGTGTCTGAAGTATATGGTTTTATCTCTTGGTCTTCAATTTTATTCCATTGATCAACCTGTCTCTGTACCAATACCATGCAGTTTTTATCACTGTTCTTCAGTAGTATTGGTTGAGGCCAGGGATGGTGATTTCCCCCAGAAGTTGTTTTATTGTTAAGAATTGTTTTCACTATCCTGAGTATTTGTTTTGCCATATAAAATTGAAAATTGCTCTTTCCATGTATTTGAAGAATTGTTCTGGAATTTTCATGGTCACAGCATTGAATCTATAGGTTGCTTTGGGAAGAATGGGTGTTTAAACTGTATTAATTCTACCAGTCCATGACCACAGGAATTCTCTCCATTTTCTGAGGTTTTCTTCAATTTCTTTCTTGAGAGACTTGAAGTTCTTATCATACAAATTATTCACTTGTTTTGTTTGAGTTACTGCAAGATACTTTATAATATTTGTGAATATTGTGAAAAGTGTTGATTCCCTAATTTCTTTCTCAACCAGTTTATCATTTGTATAAAGGAAAGGTACTGATTTGTTTGAGTTAATTTTATATCCAGCTGCTTTGCTGAAGTTGTCTATCAGCTATGGAAGTTTTTGACACAGAATTTTTGAGATTGCTTATGTATACAATCATATCATTTGCAAATAGTGATACCTTGACTTGCTCTTTGCCAATTTTATTTTGATTGCTTTTTGTTGTCTTATTGCTCTAGCTAGAACTTGAAGAACTATGTTTAACAGATACATGGAGAGTGGGTATCCTTGTCCCTATTTTTAGTAGAATTGGTTTATATAACTCTCCATTTAATTTGATATTGGATGTTATTTTGTTCTATATTGCTTACATTATGTTTAGATATGGACCATGAATTCCTTATCTTTCTAATATTTTTACATGAACAGATGTTGAATTTTGTCAAATGCTTTTTCAGCATCTAATGAGATGATCATGTGATTTTAGAGTTTGTTCATAGAGGGGATTTTTGTTTACATATGGATTTTTGCATACTGAACCAACCTTGTATCCCTTGGAAGAACATTTCTTGATCATGATGAATGATGGTTTTGATGTGTTCTTGGATTTGATTTGCAAGAATTTTATTGAGTGTGTGGTTTTGATATTTGACTAATTGAGGCTTCATGGAATTAATTAGGCAGTGTTCCTTCAGTTTCTATTTTATGGAATATTTTGAGGAGTTTTGGAATTCTCTCCCCTTTTAAGGTCTGTTAGAATTCTACCATAAATCCATTTGTCCCTGGATTTTTTAGGGGGTTTGAAGTTTTAATGTCTTCTATTTCCTTAGGGTTTATTGGCCTGTTTAAATAGTTTACCTGCTCTTGATTTAACTTTGACACATTGTATCTTTCTAGAAAATTATCCATTTCATCTAGAATTTCCTGTATTGTTGTGTATAGGCTTTTGTAGTAGGATCTCATGATTTTTGAATTTCCTCAGTGTCTGTTGTTAGTCATCCTTTTCATTTCTGATATATATATATATTGGATTTTTATTCTGACTCTGGATCTTTTCCTTTGGCTATGGGTTTATCTATCTTGTTGATTTTCTCAATGAACCAGCTTTTGCTTTGTTGAGTCTTTGTATCCTTTTCTTTGTTTCTCTTTGGGTGATTTAGGTCTTGGGTTTGTATATTTCCTGCAGGCTACTCCTCTTTGGTGTGTTTGCTTGTTTGTTTTTGCTGTAGGGCTTTCAGTTTTGCTATTAATTTGCTGGTGTAGTATCTCTCCAATTTCTTTACCAGGACACTTAATACTATGAATTTTACTCTTAGCACTGCCTTCCTTGTGTCCCATTAGTTAATGTATGTTGTTCCTTCATTTTTGTTGAATTTTCTAAAACGTTTTTAATTCCGTCATTTATTCCATGACCAGGTTAACATTGAGTAGAGCATTGCTTTGTTTCTGTGGGTATGTGGGTTTTCTGTGCTTTGTATGGTAATTGAGGTCTAATCTTAGGCCATGGTGATCTCGTAGGATGCACGGGATTATGTCAATGTTCTTGAATGAGTTGAAGCTTGTTTTGTAACTGATTTATTGTCAATTTTAGAGAAGATACCATAGGGTGCTGAGAAGAAGGTATATTCTTTGTGTGTGTGTGTGTGTGTGTGTGTGTGTGTGTGTGTGTGTGTGTGTGTGTGTAAAATGTTCTGGATATATCTGTTAAGTCCATTTTGTTCATAACCTCTATTAGTTTCACTGTGTCTCTGTTTAGTTTCTGTTACAATGATCTGTCCATTAGTGAGAGTGGGGTATGGAAGTCTCACACTATTATTCTGTGTGTGTGGGGGCGGGGAGGTTAATGTGTGTTTTGAGTTTTAGTAAAGTTTCTTTTATGAATGTGGGTGGCCTTGCATTTGGGGCATAGATGTTCACAATTGAGATGTTCTCTTGGTGTATTTTTCTTTTGATAAATATGAAATGTCCTTCCTAATCTCAATTTATTACTTTCGGTTGAAAGTGTTTTATTGCATATTAGGATGGCAACTCCAGCTTCTCTCCTGGGACCATTTACTTGTTAGACTGTTTTCCAGTCTTTTCCTCTGATATAGATTATGTCTTGTTACTGGTGTGTTTCATGTATGCAGCAAAATGCTGGATCATATCTGCATATTCAGTCTGTTAGCCTGTGCCTTTTTAGTGTGGAATTGAGTCCATTGATATTGAGAGATGCTAAAGACAGACGATTGTTAATTCCTGTTGTGTTGGTTGTTGTAGGTAGCATTATGTGCATGTGATTCTCTCCTTTGGCTTTGTTGTTAGATGTTTAATATCTTGTTTTATCTTTGGTGAAGTTACACCCTTATGTTGAAATTTTGCTTCTAGAATCCCTTCTAGGACTTGACTGGTAGACAGACAGTATTTAAATTTGGTTTTGTTCTGGAATATTCTGTTTTCTCCATTTATGCTGATTGAGAGTTTTACTGGGTATAGTAGTCTGGGCTGACATTTGAGTTCGTTAGGGTCTGCAGGACTCTGTCCAGGCCCTTCGGATTTTAGTGTCTCTGTTGAGAAATTGGTGTATTTCTGATAGGTGGGCCTTTATATGTTCTTGTCTTTTTCCCTTGTGGATTTTTATATTCTTTCTTTGTTCTATGCATTTACTATTTTGATTAGTATGTGACAAGAGGATTTTCTTTTCTATTACAATCAATTTGGTGTTCTACAGGCTTCTTGAACATTTATGGTCATCTCTCTTTTGGTTGGAGAAATTTTCTTTTATGATTTTGTCAAAGATGTTTTTGTGTCCTTTGAGCTGAGGATCTTCACTCTCTTCTATTTCTATTATTTGTAGATTTGGTCCTTTCAGTGTATTCTGGATTTCCTGGATGCTTTTGGTTAGGACCTTTCTCTGTTTTGAATTTTTTTGACAATTGTGTCCATATCTTCTAAAGTATTTCAACACCTTAGATTCTCTCTTCTATCTCCGGCATTCTTTTGGGGAGGCTTACATCTGTATTTCCTGTCTTCTTTCCTAGCTTTTCCATTTTCAGAGTTGTTTCTATTTGTTTTTCTATATTTCTTTCTACCTCTACTTTTAGGTCTTGAACCACTTTGTTTAATTCCTTTACCTGTTTTATTGTGTTTTTCTGTATTTCTTTATGGAATTTATTTGTTTTTTCTTTAAGGACTTCTACCTGTTTACCTGTCTTTTCCTGTTTTGTTTTGTTTTGTTTTCCAAGGAGTTATTTATATTCTCCTTAACAGACTGTACTATCTTTGAGATAAGATTTTAGGCCAGTATCCTAGTTTTCATGTGTGTTTGTGTATCCAGTGGTAGAAGAACTGTGTTCTGATGGTGCCAAAAAAAGAATTGACTTCTGTTCCTCATGGTGTTGTGCTTGCCTTTCACCATCTGGTTATCTTTGGTGTTAGGTGGACTTGGAATCTCTGTCTGGAGCCTGCCTCCTATGTCCCTGGGTTGTGGCAGGTCTCCTGTGAGGCCTATGGACCTAGATGTAGCCATCTTATTGTGATGCCCTCAGACTGTAGGGGCTTCAGAGGGGCAGTCAAGCTACTGGTCTGTTGAGCTTCATATTGTTGTTCCTTCAGATAAGCACTCAAGCTGTTGCTCTGTGTGTAACTGTTCTCCTGGAAGGTCTTCACACTCTGAACTCTGTTGTCCTGCATGCAGCAAGACTCCTGGGAGGCCTTCAGACTCTTGACTATATTGCCCTGCATGCAGCAGTATTCGTTATGAGGCCTTCAGAATCTGGGGTCTTTAAAGGAGCAGACAAGCTGGTAATATGCCCTGGTGGAAGCTGCAGTCAGGAAGGGGGAGTGGAGTTGGGGACACAGGTTTTGATCTGTTGGATTCTTTAGGGTTCCCAGCTGCTGCAGTTGTTTTGGGGTCCCTTGTTGCCCTGCCTGCAGCAGAACTCCTGGAAGGCCTTCAAATTGTGGGTTCTTCAGAGGGGCAGAAATGCCATTGATCTGCCTCAGCAAAATATCTGAGTGACAATTTTTAATCTAGTGTTAACAATCAGCCTTGCAGATTTTTACTTTTTTATCTAATTAGTGACTATCAATTAGTCAATCCTTACGTTCTTTGAAAGGAACATTTTCCAGTGATTAGTATGTGTTGGATAATTTGTAGGTTTTTGTTGCTTGAGAATATGGCTCAGTGTTGTGTTTGACACCTTGGCTAACATGTCCAAAGCCCTGGGTTCAAGGCCCAGAACAACAGAGCAACAACACAACAACAGATCCTTGTCTAGTTTTGTAAAGCAGTACCCTCCAAAAAGAAACTTTCTCCCTGGGAGGAATAATCCTTATGGCTCAGAACATTCAATGTTGCCGTATTTCCTCCAGAATGAAGAGAGCAGGCTGGTGAAACTCAAAGTAAAGAAACAGATCTCAAGACATTTTTGAAACTCACAGTCTACAAAGGAAACCTCCCAAGGTTTACAGAGGAAATGGTTTCTAGGAAGAAGAATGGAAGCAGAGTTGCCTTGCTCTGAGACATATGGAGCTTATTAAAAACCATGCTTAGAGCCCATGGATTGTAATTTTGGGATGTCTGTGTGCGTGTGCATGTACGTGTGCATGTGTGTGCGTGTGTATGCATGTGCGTGTGTGTGTGTGTGTGTGTGTGTGTGTGTGTGTGTGTGTGTATGTGTCTATCATCATCTATGTTGTGTACTTTCCAGGGATGTAACTTCCTTTACATCATTTTACTCCTGTATGTGAATTTCACTCATTCTCTTGTATGCATCTCCAAAACGCATTGGTTCCTTTTGATGGTTTAGTAGACTTGGTATTTGGTTTCTCATTGCTTCCAAACACAGAGTAAATAGATTCCTGTACATTCAGGAACAGACTCTAGTATATAAATTTATATTTATCTTTTTGGTCCTTATATTAATATTGGCACCTACCTATCCACTCTTTCAGTTATCTGGAAAACTCAACATGATATAAGGCATGCTTTGTAATTTAAAAGTAGCAATGCTCATTTTTAGCATGGAGAGGCTGATGAAAAAGAATGAGCAGAAATTCAGGTTGAGGTTATATTTGCAATTTAAACAAATCAACAGAGGTATTACAGGGAATGAACTTAGCCTCTTCCTAATAGCATTCAGCTTGCTTCCATATTGCCCTTTTCTTGTATTATTTTGCAGTTAATAGAATCTAATTCAGTAATGTCTTCTAAATGATGAAGTCATTTATGAATGAACCTGATGAAGCAAATGAATAAAGCCTCTTAAACATCTAAATAGAATAATTCCCAATAACTGTGGTAAATCACATTCACTATGCTATTGAAGTCAATATCCGATTAAGAAACATTTCCAGAGTTGTGACATTTTCATCAGTGTCTGTAATGAAATTCAGAAAAGAAATTAGAATTCTTGGTATTAGACCTATTTTTAAGGTGTGAAAAACCTTTTCTCCAAATGGATATATTCTGAGAATATTAGTGTTCACCATTTATGAACAAGTGGAAAGATCAGGCTAGCCAGGGGGCTGTTGCTAGTGTCCTCCCACACACTGGGATGAGAAAGTAGCCTTAGCAGATCTGATATTACATCTCTTTTAAAATAAATACTTCTTATAAAAATTAGTGTAGTACACAGTTCTGCATAAGATTAGTTTGAAAATATTCAATATTTTATAATATGGTGCTCATGCTTGAAACCAGAGGTATAATTTTCAACTACTTATCAAAGCTTAGTCATTCTCTGAACTATGTTTTAATCATTTGAAAGATTAATTAATGCAGTCTCACACATGTATTAGTTGCCAAGCATTAATCGACTAACTACAATGCATTAGCTGCTACAACATATTAATATAACTATTGACACATATCTTCACAACTAGGCTTATAAAATTTTTTACATGGTAAAGACTAAATTCATGTAGTTTCTTGGAGTAAATATAGATGTAACATGTGTCTGTGCTCCAGGTTGAAAACTAAGGTATTTCTCTAGTCTTCAGTTCTCTGCAAAGTTTAAACATGAGAAACTCTGCCATTCTGTATGCTTGAGTGGGATGTAGGTTGGCTTTGAAAATAAGTTTATACTGTGTTGTTATCAAGTAATTTTAACAAGTTTCAGACTTTTTATTTGGACAAATTTAGTGTTTTTTTTTAATTTGAATTTTTAAAAAAGAAGATACACTACAAAGATAGATACAAAAAAGATTTCTTGTTAAAAACTCTAAAATAATATCAGAGAAGAGCAATTAGAATTAACAGGAAATGGACTATATATTAAGGTCTATTAATTATTCATTTAGGGCTGACAGACTAGAAGGTACACAAAATGAAATAATACAGTGAGCCTTGGGCTACTACTCAAAGACAGAATAATTGCTCTCTGAATTGTGTGCATGAATCCCTGTCATTACACACAGGAAGACAGAGCTTATACCTCAGGTTCTCTAGCTGAAACTTCATGGTGTTCATTGTCTTTCTTGAAACACTCTTAAGTTTTTCTCTCCTGGGAAAGGACCAGTCTGATGATGGAGAGTGTGAGCTTGAGTTAAGCTAATGCTCACATAGTCTGAGAAGCTCTTAACATTTAATATACTTGATGTTGGACAGATTGTATTATAAACTCTGGGCCTCATTGCTACAAGTTGACTGATAGTCAATCCCTCTTGTCATAGTTTCATGTAATATTAGGTAGTCATTATAGTTCTGATAAGGTTAGTTAGATGTCTCAACTTGAGTAACAGAAATGAACAAAAAATATATATATTTCTCAAGGTCTCCGTGTCTTAGTTATGAACCTGATTATTTGATAATTAATTGTTTTGTGTTTTAATGATAAAATTATGTACTCTTCTCTATTTTTTATTATATATATTTCAAAAGGTCTAAAATGTATTTTCTCACATTTTGATGTGAGAAAAATGACTGCTAAAATAAGTTTCCTGGTATCTTTCACCCAAACCAAAACTCTAATTATTATTATTATTATTATTATTATTATTATTATTATTATTATTATTATACAATGAAGATGCCACTTCAGCACTACTCAGGGACATTACTGCATCTCCTACAAGAATAAATGTACCAGAAAAAATATATTGAAATGCATTTAATTGATATAGTGCAGTTCTGCTAAGCAATTGTTATAAAAATAAACTGCTCTAAATTTAATGGATTATAGCAATAGCAATAGTTTATTTTATTCAAAAATATTCAATCTGGGTAAAATTCATTAAGTCATTAAGCAATGACTTTGACAATACCACAGCGCTAAGTAAGAATAGCTCAAATATGGTGGCTCACATGTAAACTAAATTAATGATATGTGTTGACTGATGGCTTAGACAAGGCTTTCAGAAGACATAAGATCTTCTCTCTGTGGATGTTTGCTAATTGTGCTTATTATAGCATGTCATTTTGAATATGAAAAGGCATGTTTTCAAAGAGATAAGTAAACATTACTAACATCTTTAAAGCTGTTCAAAGAAATGGATTCAACATCTCTTGTGAAGTGTTTCATTGGCCGAAGTAGTCATTTTTTATCTGCATTTAAAGAAAGAAGATAATGACCATAGTTGTTGGTCCTCATAAGATCAAAAATGCCCATATTCATATACCACAGGCAGACAAATGATGTGCTGCTTTTCATATGCTTGGGCCAAGGCGTGGAACTATTAGAAGGTATGGACTTGTTGGAGGAAGTGTGTTACTGTGGGGGTGGTCTTGGAGACCCTCCTCTTTGCTGCCTGAGGATGTTCAGTCTGTTCTTGGCTTCATTTGGGTGACGTAGAATTCAGCTCCTCCTGCATCATGACTGCCTGGATGCTGTGATGCTGCCAAGCTCCCACCTTGATGATAATGGACTGAACCTCTGAACCTGTAAGCCAGCCCTAATTAAATGTTGTCCTTTATAAAACTTACATTAGTCATGATGTCCGTTCACAGCAATAAGACCCTAACTAAGACAAATGGGTACCTGATAAACATTTAATTGCCAAAGAAAATATCCCATACTAAGTAATAGAGTATAAGGAAATAAAATCTGTAGCGGGTTCTGCAATAAAAGGTGATAAGGACATTCAACAAGAAGTTATTGTGCCTTAATAGAAATAGAGACCAAAAAAAGGTTGAAGGTTTTATTTGAATATATAGTTTAAAATTTTAAATCAGTTTAATCTAATTTTAGGTTATATTTAAATTAATTTTTGGTATTATTTCCTAACTTATAGGGACATAATAAGCATACAGGAAGTGACTATGCATATAGAAGAATTGATCTTTATCCATGACTCTTCCTCACATGGTTGATGTTTTTCATTTCCATATTTTACTTGTGATATTTTTTACCACTTTCTACACTACTCTTTATAACTTGTCTTAAGGGTATTGATTAAAATGTCATTTGAATTTGACAAAATTAAGTATATAATAAATGAATAAATTAAAGTTAGATAAGTGTTAGAAACAATTATTCTTTAAGTTTTAAGTGAAGACAATTATTTAAAGAATAATTTTCTATGGAGATTTTCTTTTAGTGTTCATAAGGACAAATCTTACAGAGGTTGACAGTATGAAGACCTATATATTGTAGGTCTTCAGGGCTGTGAGATGTAGTTTTGATTTTGAAATGCTACCAGAGAATGATTTTCAGTTTGGAAAGTTTTTCCTAAATACGTTTGAAATTAAGTTCTTCCACGTACAGTATTTTCCTATCCATAATTAATTTGTTGAAAAATGATAATAATGAGCTTTCCTACTGGCAAGATGGATTCAATTACAATTTCTTTTGTGGGCAAAGCAAATATGTGAACAAATAATAATGCTGCATAAGCATGAGAGGATTTTAAATATTTAAGAGGAGTTTTTGAAGCATCCTGAATATTGAGTTAGGAAAGCTGCTACTAATATTAACTCTGATAAGATGAATCATGGTAATCCATTCTCTTACTTAACTAGCATTGTTGAGTAAGAATTATAAGATAGATTCAATTACATAGAGATTCAATTGCATAAAGAAGGCAAAATATACTTCAATATATTACTAAGAAAAATATATAATTCAATACTGTATTAATATTTTTCAAACATATTATTGTAGTTGTGAGAATTATCTTGCTTGTAGGTCACCGTAATTTTTATTATTGTACAATGATTTACTTAATTACATCTTTAAAACTACAAACAAAGTCAATTTTCTTACAATATAGAAAATATTTAATATTTTGGATGAATGACTACAACTCTAGTGAAAGTGCCTGTTTCCCTCTTGTTGCTGCCTTCCATTCTCCATTAGCAGCAATATATGTCAACACATCTTATTTTTATTTCCAACTACTTAAGATTAAGTTTATATTTTAGGGTCATTGCAAGAAGGCCTCAGATGGGCATATCTGAACTATTACTCTGGCTCCTTACATGCAGATAAAGAAGGGTAGTTATTGTACAGATGGAAAGTCCATTTCTCTAGTCATTTCAACTATGTTGTGTCTAAATTCAAAATTCAGAGTTTATCATGGTCAAAGTTTTATCACTGTTAAAATAGTGTAATATGTAAAAATCCCATTATCACTTTCATTTCCTAGGACTTTAATATATTAATCATAATGCTCTGTGTGCAGGTTTGTGTATGTGTTTGTGGGCGGGGCAGCTGGGGCACTTGTATGTAAGTGCCCATAAGCATCAGAGGTCATCTAGTTTATCTAATGTGGGTGCTGGGAATCAAACTCAGGTCCTCAGAAAGAGCAATATGTGTTCTTAACTTCTGGGGCATCTTTCCAGGCCCTTAAATAATTCTTTTCTTTTCTCTTTTAAAATTTACTTTAAGTCCCAATTCCATTTCTCCCTACCTCCTCTAGTCTCAGACCCTCCCTCACATCTTCTCTCTTCTCTCTCCCTCCCCTTCTCATAAGAGAGGAGGCCTCCCATGGATATCTATTAATCTTGCCATATCAAGTTGTAGTAGGACAAGATGTAACTCCCCCTATCGTGGCAGCCAAGTTAGGGAAGATGGATCAAAAAACATGCAACAGAGTCAGAGATAGCCCCAGCTTCTGCTTTTAGTAGTTTCACAGTAAGACCAAGATGCATAACTATTACTTAGGTGCTGCGGGGTTAGGTCAATCTCATGCATGTTCTCAGTCTCAGTCTCCTATGGGTCCAGGTTAGTTGATTCTGTATGTTTCTTTGTGATGTGCTTGACTTCTCTGATTTCTTTAATATTTTATCCACATCTTTAATAGGATTGTCCAAGCTTTTCCTAATGTTTGGCTGTGGATCTCTGCATCTGTTTCTATCAGTTGCTGGGTGAAGCCTCTTGGACAACAGTTATGCTAGGACACCTGTCTGCAGGTATGAAGATTATTATTAATAGCGACATGATGTGTTCTCTATCATGACATGAGGTTCAAGCTAGGTCAGTCATTGTTTGGCCAGTCCTTTAATTTCTGTTCCTTTTTACCCCTGCAAATCTTATAGGTAGGGCAAATTGTGTTTCTAAGGTTTTGTGGTGGGTTAATGTCTTAGTTTCTTCATTGAAAGTCTTTTCTTGTTACAAGAAATGGCCATTTCATGCTCCATATCTCCCATTGTTAGGAGTCCTCACTAGATTCCTCAAGGGTTCCTAGAAATTTCCATTATTCTAGGTTTCTAGGTCTTCCCTTAGATGCCCCCTCTCCGATTCCAGTTCTTTCTCCTCATATTTTCTTCCTCCAACCTTTCCCACCTGGTCCCTCCTACCTTCCTATCTACCCACTCTCTGAACTAGTTACCTCTACTCATTTTTTTATTTCTCCTTTCCAGCAAGATTCCGGAACACCCATTGATCCCTGATGTGGTTTGCCCTGAAGTTATCTGCATTTTGATGCTAATTCCACTGCCCCAAGGACAGTTGCCCAATCAGGAATCAGGTGACTTCATCAGAATCTTCTCCCCATTGAATTGTAAAGTACAGGTGAGGGGCAGGTACAGAATAGAAGGAGGCCTGTCATTGGAGGAGAAGGAAAGATGGGTGGGAGAGAAGTTTAAAGGAAGAGGAGGAGACTGGAACGGAAAGGAGGAGAGGAGAGGGAGAAGGAGAGAAGCCACCAAGCCACCGCAGGACAATGGAGGCTGACGTAAAGTTCTCACTCTGTATATACAGGTTGTTATCAATGTTCCTAAGGGATAGATGGTACCGGGGCTTTGTATGTTGAAGTGGGCAATTATATCTTATCAGTTGGATCTAAGATTATTATGTTGTGTGTTCTTTTGTGTGACGGTTTTAGTGTTGGAAAGTGTGCAGCAGCAGGAGACACTGGGCTGCCATGGAATTGGGATGCGCCAAAATATATAGTAGATATCTTGGGGCACTGGGGTGTGGACCTAGTGAGGCAAAAGACAACAATATTTTTTTTTATTTTTTATATTTTTACAACAACAGATCCCTTCTTGTTAATTAACTTCTTTGGGTTCATGGATTTTAGCATGGCTATTCTGTACTTTACAGCTAATATTCGCTTAAAAATGAGTACATGCCATGCTTGTCTTTCTAGGTCTGGTTTATTTCACTCAGGATGATCTTTTCTAGGTTCATATATTTTCCTGCCAATTTCATGATGTCATTGTTTTTAGTAGCTGAGTAATATTTCACTGTGTAAATGTACCACCTTTAATTTTATCCATTCTTTGGCTGAGGTATATCTAAGGTGTTTCTCATTATGAACAAAGTTGCTATGAACATAGCTAAGCAAGTGTTTTTGTAGTATATGACGTATCTTTTGGGTATATGCTGGATATTGAGGTAGAACTATTCCCAATTTTCTAAAAAACTCCCAAATTGGTTTTCAAATTGGTTGTACAAGTTTGTACAGCTTGCTCCAAATCCTCACTAGCTGTGCTGCCACTTCAGTTTTTGATCTTGGCCATTCTGGTGAATGTAAGATCCTATGTTTTTAGGAGGTAAGTCTTTGTTGTAGGTAGGATTGATGATGATTTTTTCCCCCATTCTGTATGTCCTTTTGATGGTTTGATGATTTTAGCACTTAGTTTTTGTGCTGAATTACTTTTCAGAGCTGAAGAAAGATACCCAAAATGTCAATTCAAAGTTCATTATGGTGAAAGCAGAATCCACTGGAGAGTTACATGCAAGAGATATTTTAAAAGAAAATATAAAATAAGAAAAAGCTTATGTTCTATTATGTATGGTATTTTCCCATCAGCATTTTAAACATTTTTTCTTGCTTCACTCTCACATGCCATTAAGGTATCAGAAAGGGTTTTCCCAGTGAAAAGATGACAGAGCTAAAGCAGAAAAAAGGAGAAAAAATTAATTCTTCTAATTTGACATTTAAATTGTCAGATTTGTTCTACCCTAAGTTTTGAAAATATATCTGTATTAGTTTTTGCACCCTAGGAACTATGCATTTTACCTAAATAGACACAATGAAAAGATCAGGATGAAAATAAACAGAACCTGCTGGGAAGTAACCTCTGACATTGGAGGGAAGCGAGAAAACCAGAGAGACCAGGAGACAGGCAATAGAAGAGGTTTCTACTGAATCATTTTGTTTGAGGTTTGTTTTAAAACTCAATGAGTTTACAAGGTGCTATAATTTCTTTGTAACAAGAACAAATAAAGTTTATAGAAAGTCTGCATGCCTAGTCAGGAGCACTCCTGTGGTGCGCCAGAATATAATTTCAATTAATATAGAAAAAAAGAGAAATAATTACATTTGCTTAGCAGTTTGTCTTTATACTTTGAAGGTGACTATGATCCTTGCACTTTCAATTTGGAACTCATTTTCAAGCTTAGAGTGACTGGTCTTTCTTTCTGACTACTCTAAAAGAAAATTTAGAAGGAACAGAGTCATTCATTCCTAAAAACTATAAACTGAAAGCTAATTAAAACAAATTTTGTAACTGGAAATAAACATGGTTGGAGATGGAGATGCTCAGACCACATGAATATTGCAGAAGCATGTATGCTTTACTTTCAGGGCCATCACCATCATCCCAGTGAAAACTATTGCCAAGGCTGAAGTTGGCAATAGGAGCAAGTGCTGATATCAACTGAAGGAGGCCTTGTGGATAAGAACAGGTGGTTTATAGGGCTAACAATAGTAGTGTTGATAGAAGCAAAACTGAATTATGTGTGGTCAGTACTCTTTGTGATTTGTGAGAAATTCTGAACTCTTTAAACTTTTTGAGGAAAGGTTAGAAGGAAAAATAATGAGAGAAAATTAACACACAATCTTAGGGGATAAAACAAAGCAGTCTCTAACAACTTGACTTTTTGCTTCAGCCCTTTTATATCTCCTAAAGAAAAGTTCTCTACATAAAGATAAATATTACATCATTCAAAAAAAGTAAAATCGTTACACAAGACAGAGTTACAACAGGATTATTTAATTACGTATATTCCTAATAAAATCCATACTTAACTAAACACTTTTATATATTTTTATTCTACAAGTTCATTATGAGTTTGTAGCAATAGTTTTATTTATCTTTTGTTCCATAAGCCCTTTATAAATTGAAAGCAATAGTTTTATTTATCGTATACTTCACAAATTCATTATAAGTTCAAAGAAATGGTATTTTGTGTCATAGGTTAACATGTTTTAACAAAAAAAAGGACAATTATCTTATATATATTATTTTCTGAACATATTATCCATTCTCTGTTCTTTCACTAATAGTAGAATTACTCATTCCTTGTCCATAACTGTACTTATCATGATACAAAACAAAACTTGTGGTCTCATTCTGGACCTATCCTGGAATAAATATATTCCTTGATCATTAGTTTGTTCCAAGCCTACTTTTCTTTCTAGTGTACTTTATATGCTGGTAATGCCTGAAAGCTCACTGTGCTACTTTTCAAGCCTATACAGTCTTTATTATTCTAAAAAAAGAGGCATATTCAACTCTCAATCCTAACTAAATTATATTTTTATAACAAAATAATGTGTACCATCTCCTTAGGCTTTCTATCAATTACTTTAACTTCCTAAAACTGTTTAAATCAAACTAACTTCTAAATGTTATTTAAATAAAAGCAGGAATACTATAAAATCATTAATTCACCTACCAGTATTATTTCATAAAAGTTCATCTTTGCTTTGATCTGCAGGAAATTTGCCCAAAAGAGAAAGCTTTAATTCAGGAAGCAATCACAACACACAATAGAAAGAAAGGCTCTTTTATTGTGCAGTCATACCATGTAAGAAAATGAGGAATACAGCAATGACAAACATGAGAAGGCACACCAGCAGCAAGAAGCAATCTGGAGACAAAGCCTCTGAGGTCAGACCTTTCCAGGATAAACAACCATTGGAAAGCAGGATCTTGGAGGGAGGGAGGAAAAAGGGGAGTGACTGTTCAGATATGGGAGGAGATGGGGGAGAAGTACAGAAGGTCAGGAATTTGAAAGTAGGTGGGTAGCAGTGGGGGAGGGGGAACTGGCATAGCCACTAGAAAGTCCCAGATGCCACAGACTGAAGAGTTTTCCAGGACCCAACAGTGAGGACATTAGCTAAATCTCCTAACAGAGAGGAGATAGAACCTGTGGAGAGCATGTTCAGTGGATAGGCATGGACCCTTTTTGGGGGATGGGGCCTCCCACCTACCTCAAAAATATTAATCCAAAATTCCTCCTGTCAAAAAAGAACTGTAGGGAAAAAGAGTGAAGCAGAAACTGAAGGGAAGACCACCTAGAAACTGCCTCACCTAGGGATCTATCCCATCTACAGACACCAAACCCAGACATTATTGCTTATACTAAGAAGTGCTTACTGACAGGGTCCTAGTATAGCTGTCCCCTAAGAGGTTCTACTAGAGCTGGGCCAATAACATGAGAACCCCAATGAAAGAGTTAGATGAAGGAATGATGGATCTGACAGGAACTGCAACCCCATAAGAAGAACAAAAATATCAACCAACCAGGCCCCCAAAGGTCCCAGGGACTAAACCACCAAACAAAGAACACACATTGGGGGACCCATGGCTCCAGCTGGATATGTATCAGAGGAGTGCCTTATTTGGCATCACTTGGAGGGGGACTATTAGGTCCTGTGGAGGCTTGAAAACCCAGAATAAGAGAATGCTACAGTACTGAGGCAGCAGTAAGTGGGAGAACACTCTCAATATAGGCAGGAGGAGGGGAAATATGGGGCTTATGGAAGGGAAACTGGGAAGGGGGAATAACACTTAAAATGCAAATGAATAAAATAACCAAAAAAAAAAAAAAAGAAAAAAAAACTTACTTGCCCAATACAGTTCCTCTGCATGATGTCTGCCACTGCCACTTCAGTTTCATAATTATATGAATCTAACTAAATGTCTGGAAATATGTAACTTGTTGCCTTTGTTGTTTGTATTCTCATGGGAAATATTTCAATTGGTAGTTTAAATATATATATATGTATTTAAATAAATATATATAGTTTAAATATTATATATATTAATATGTATATATAAATATATATAATATTCAAACCAAAACTAAACCAACCAAACAAGCAGTCATAGCATCCAAAACCAGAAAACAATATTAGAAATTTTTGTCTTACATTAATATGTTTTATTTGTATATTAATTAATTGTACAGTAGTTATACTGATAGAGCAAAAGTCAAAAAATCAGTACAATAAAGCTTGTGTGTAAAATTGATGGCACTCTTGGAAGAATGCACACAATTGCCTGAAATTATTTTTTGAGCCTCTTATAAAATGTCATATTAAGAGGTAAAAACAGAAAAGGTGCTTTCCTGAACATGCAAATTACTATCCCAATTTGTTGTAATTTAAATATATGCATAAAAATTGGCCCTGAGTTGCTGATTCTAGAACTGCCAACTTAAATACAATGTTAATCTTCTTAAAATTTACATATAAATTTATTCTAGTGAAAATCATTTTTACTTATAAAATACTGATAAAAAATTTCTATAAGAAATGAATTTACTTTTAGTGGCTTGTCTTAACTATGCTCTTGAAAGCTACTTACTTGCATAGTTAAATATATCACAAGCAGAAAATTAATAAAGTAGATTTAATACAACAGCAATGTGCTATGTTATCTAGAGTAAATCATTTAAAATATTTATAATAATTGTGTCTAATGTTAAGTTTATGGGTAATTTAATTTTTCATAATCTTGTTTTTTAAACTATTTCCTTCATTTGCATGGATTTTATAGTATAAACTACACATTATTTTAAGCACTAAACTAATGATTATAATGCAAGAAATCAACTTAAAACTCGGTAAGTATCCCTTGATATTCATCTTCTGTGCTTCCAACTTTGATTACTGAATAAAAGAAAGATGATCCAGCCTGTGCAGCAAAAATCAATAACAAAGATCCAGTTTGGATGCACCTCAAAATATTCAGTTTTGCTACCAAAAATTAACTTGTATCCTCTGAGGTTTGTAATCTTAAAGATAAATTTTGAAAAATTCTCTGAACTGAGCCAAATCCAGCAAGAATAGTTAAAAACATATTGAATTGTTTTATGTGATCACAGATTGAGTTTTGCCACTATTATTGGGAAGGGGAACAAGTAAATTTGAATATATTAAATTATAATCTGAAATATATTCATATAAAATATGTATACATCATGCCTAATATTTTAATTTTAGCTAAAAATGAAAATGGATTCACCATATTCTGTCCCCTTAAATATGTAATTACTGTGAATACATTTCCACTAATTTTTATAGATGTACATATAACAAATAAAAATAAAGAAGAAATAGTAATCTACAGATAAAATAATATATGAAACATATTTCATTCCTTTCAAATGCTTCTACATAGAAGATAAATGATATGCATTATAAATATTTTAAACAGTTTTCCAATATACACCTAAAGTATAATAAATATGTTGTTACATTTGATCTTAATAATTGAACATTGAATGCTCTTCATGATGGTCCTCTGCTTAATATAACAGATATTATTTTCTTTAAAAGACATGAATCAGTAGCTGGAATACCTTGTATTATAAAGGTAAGAGCAATGCACCTTACATTTTCACAGAAATTGAAAAAAAAATGGATTATCTTGAATAAATTTTCAATTAAATAACTCCCTAAGAAGATGATCATCACACCAAAATTAATGGCAATAATGCCAAAAATGTATATAAGCTTACATAATATCAGAAACAGAAAGATAAATTATACATTTCAAAAATAAATTACACCACTATAAAGTAAGATATAATACAGATATTCATCAAGAAACACTTTAAAACTAAATAAGTCCATTAACTAAGTGTTGAAACAATACATTTAGGAGATCTAAAAACATATGCCCAATAATTGCCTATTCTTCTATTGTAGACTTGTATTCTAAGATAAAGCTATATCTGTTTAAGAGCTTTTCTATTGAAAAGCATAGTAAGCCTTTCACATCCAAGGCTCAGTGCATACTCATAGTTTTGCTCTTGCATTATGATTTTCTCATATTCAGATATCTTCAGTGAGAACCACAAATCCAGTTTAAAAATTAATCTCAAAAACAGTATGAATTAATATCTATTCTTAGGCACAGGCACCTGCCTATGACCTACCTGCAGGCTTCAGGTTGGACGCTCCTGATAGTACTTAGTAGAGCACTCCTGTTAATACGTAGTAGAGAAGACCATCTCATAAATGTAAAAGTTGGTAGAAAGTCATGGACCAATGGTTTCTTTAAAAAGTGCCTCATATAACAGTGGTCAGTTAGAGACAGAAATAAATGATATGAACTGTACAAAGGCATCAGCTAAATGTTTCTAGGGGGAAATGTTTAAATCAAAACAGTAAATGTAGTATGGAATTTTAAACACATATAAAATATATTCAATAATGTAAAGATATGCTCAGGGATGAAGAATGTTGCATGGTAGGTGTATGTGAAGGAATTGACAAAATACCATCTGAATGTGGAGTAGGATAAGCCAAATATATATATTATAATGCTAGTACAGTTATGTGAATAACAAGATACATAACACATCAGAGATCAATGAAAACAATAATATGAGGCATATGAATTGTATTCAAAAGCTCCAAAACAAAGACAAATAAAAGAAATAAATGAAAAGACAACCATAAATTAATAAAACAGATAAGTAAAAAGAAAATCATAAAGCCAATCTTTAGAGAGAGGTTAAAGTTTAAACATGTCAATGAGTGAATTCAATATAAATATTCTAATTCCCAAGCTATATCAGAGGTGGTCTGGCTTTTTCCAATTACTTTTATATTTTAGTTTTATTTTGTGATTATAATATAATTTTAACATTTCAATCTTTGCCTTTATCCCCCAAGCCCTTCTATATATCCCTTCCTTTACAGGTTAGTACTAGGATTTAAGATTGTCTGTTTTAGTGAAAAGAAAATAGATTCTTCTGGACACTACAGCAGAGAAATAATCCAGTGGATTAAACAGATCTGCTACTCCTATGTTCCATCCTCCAATTCATTGCTTTATCTCAGATCCAGAAAACATTTTCTAGGGACACACAGTACTCTCCAGTCAGTGAAGCAGACTTATTGCAGAACTGTACTTCTCCCTCCACTTGCTCAAATGCCATCTTTTCATTTCCAGCTCTGCAGAAGGCCATCTGTTGGAGCTTCTATATTCTCCTGCTACCTTCTCCAGTGCATCATAAATACTTTTTAATTACAAACTCCTTTCACCATTTACTACTTTACTCAATATTCCAACTCTTTCAGGTGTTTCCTGGGAACACAAAGGCCATTCGGGTGAGCAAAACACTTAGCGTAACTTCCTCTTATAAAGTACAATCCAAAAATCACATTCTCATTTCAGTTGCAAACCTTCTGCTGACCTCTCTACTCATTCTCTGAACCGATTTCCAGGGCTCTAAACAGATCCTGGTGGAACGAACAAATTCCTTCCTCCTGTGGATACCATCAATGCCTCATTTTTCTGCCCATTCCTATTTCTACTTATAAGCTCAGAGTACCTATAAAGCTCCATTGGCTACACCTATAAGGATCCCTGGAGAATTAAGAGTTCATTTTGGTGAATTTTTCCTTTGATAAATATGAAATGTTCTTCCTTATCTTTTTTGATGAATTTTGGTTGAAAGTCAATTTTATGAGATACTATAGTGGCTACTCCAGCTTGTTTCTTGGGACCATTTGCTTGGAAAATTGTTTTCCAGTGTTCTACCCTGAGGTAGTGTCTGTCTTGTCACTGAGGTGTGTTTCTTCTATGCAGCAAAATGCTGCATCCTCATATGTATCCAGTCTGTTAGTTTATGTCTTTTCATTGTGTAATTGAGTCCATCGATATTGTGAGACATTAGGGACCAATGATTGTTCCTTTCTGATATTCTTGTTGTTAGAGGTAGAATTATGTTTGTACGACTATCTTCTTTTATTTTAGTTGAAATAAGATTACTTTCTTGCTTTTTCTAGGGTGTAGTTTCCCTCCTTGTGTTGGAGTTTTCCATCTATTAAATATCTATGCTCCAAATGCAAAGGTACATACATTCATAAAAGAAACCTTATTAAGTTCAAAGCACACATACACCTCACAAAATAATAGTGGGAGACTTTGACACCACACACTGATTGATGAATAGACACATCATGGAAACAGAAAGTAAAAGAGACACAGAGAAACAAAGAGAAGTTATGAACCAAATGAATTTAACAGATATCTATAGAACATTTCATTATAAAAGAAAAGAATATAATTTCTTCTCAGCTCCTCATGGTACCATCTCCAAAATTGAACATACATTCAGTCACAAAACAGGCCTCACCAGATACAAGAAGATTAAGTAACCCCATGCATCCCTATCAGATAACCATGCATTAGGAATGGTCTTCAATAACAACAAAAATGACAGAAAGCCCACATACACATGGAAGCTGAACAATGCTCTACTCAAAGATAACTTGGGCAAGGAAAAAAATAAAGATATTAAGGAATTTTTAGAATTTAATGAAAATTAAGTCACAAGGTATCTAAACTTATGGGAGACAAAGAAAAAAGTGTCAAGAGGAAAACTCATAGCTCTGAGTGACTCCAAAAGGAAACTGGAAAGAGCATTCTCCAGCAGTTTGACAGCACACCTTAAAGCTCTAGAATGAAAAAGCAAATACACCCAAGAGGAATAGATGTCAAGAAATAATCAAACTTGGGACTGAAATGAACCAAGTAGAAACAAAAGGAATAACACAAAGAATCAACAAAACTAGGAGCTAGTTCGTTGAAAAAAAAAAAAAAAACAACTGGAAAGATAAACCCTTAGCCAGACTAAACAGAGTGCACAGAGAGAGTATCCAAATTAACAAAATAAGAAATGAAAAGGAAAACATAACAACAGAAACTGAGGAAATTCAAAATATCATCAGATCCTACTACAAAAGCTTATACTCAACAAAACTGGAAAATCTGGATGAAATGGACAATTTTCTAACAGATACCAGTTATCAAAGTTAAATCAGGATCAGATAAACCATCTAAACAATCCCATAACTTCTAAGGAATTAGAAGGAGAAACTTGAAGCAATCCCACTAAAATCAGGGACTAGACAAGGTTGCCTACTCTCCTCTCTCTACTTATTCAATATAGTATTCGAAATCCTAGCCAGAGCAATCAGACAATGAAAGGAGGTTGAAGGAATACATATTGGAAAGGAAGAAGTTAAAATATCACTATTTGCAGATGATATTATAAATGACCCAAAAATTTCCACCAGAGAACTACTAATCCTGATAAACAACTTCAACAAAGTGGCTGGGCATAAAATTAACTCAAACAAATCAGTAGCCTTCCTTTATTCAAGGAATAAACAGCCTGAGCAAGATGTTAAGGAAAGGACACAATTCACAACAATGTAAAATACATTGGTGTGCCTCCAACTAAGCAAGTGAAAGATCTGTTATGACAAGAACTTCAAGCCACTGAAGAAAGAAATTGAAGAAGATCTCAGAAGAAGGAAAGATCTCCCAGGCTCATGGATTGCAAGGATTAATATAGTAAAAATGGTCATTTTTCCAAATGTAGTCTACAGATTCAGTGCAATTCCCATCAAAATTCCAAACCAATTTTTCACAGAGTTAGAAAGAGCCCTTGTCAAATTCATTTGGAATAACAAAAAAAACTAGCATAGAAAAAACTATCCTCAACAATAAAAGACCTTCTGTGGGAATCCCCATCCCTTACCTCAAGCTATATTACAGAGCAATATCCATAAAAACTGTATAGTATTGGTACAGAGACAGGGAGGTAGGTCAGTGGAATAGAATTGAAGATACGGAAATGAACCCACAGACCTATGGTCACTTGATCTTTGACAAAGGAGCTAGAACCATCCAATGGAAAAAAGATTGCATTTTCAACAAATGGTGCTGATTCAACTGGAGGTCAGCATGCAGAAAAATAGAAACCAACCCATTCTTATTGCCCTGTACAAAGCTTAAGTCAAAATGGATCAAGAACATCCACATCAAACCAGATACACTCAAACAATTACAAGAAAAAGTGAGGAAGAATCTCTATCACATGGGCACTGGGGAAAATTTCCTGAACAAAACATCAATGGCTTATATTCAAGAATTGACAAATAGGACCTCATAAAACTGCGAAGCTTCTCTAAGGCAAAGGACACTGTCATTAGGACAAAATGGTAACCAACAGATTGGGAAAGGATCTACCATTCCTACATATGATAGAGAGATAATGTAAAAAAATATAGAAAGAACTCAGGAAGTTAAACTCCAGAGAGCCACATAACACTATTTAAAAATAGGGTACAGAGCTAAACAAAAACTTCTCACCTAAGGAATATCAGATGGCTGAGAAGTACCTAAAGAAATGCTCAACATCCTTAGTGATCAGAGAAATGCAAATCAAATCTACCCTGAGATTCCACCTCACAACAGTCAGAATGGTTAAGATCAAAAACTCAGGTGACAGCAGATGCTGGCAAGGATATGGAGAAAGAGGAACACTCCTCCATTGTTGGTGGGATTGCAAGCTAGTACAAGTCTGGAAATCAGTCTGGAGGTTCCTCAGAAAATTGGACACAGTACTACCTGAAAACCCAGCTATTTCACTCCTGGGCATACACCTAAAGATGCTCCAAATATACCAAGGACACATGGTCCACGATGTTCATAGCAGCCAGAAGTTAGAGAGAACTCAGATGTCCTTCAACAGAAGAATGGATACAGAAAATCTGGTACTTCTACACATTGGAGTACTACTCAGCTATTAAAAACAATGACTTCATGAAATTCATAGACAAAGGATGTAACTAGAAAATACCAACCTAAGTGAGGTAACCCAAACACACACACACACACACACACACACAGAGAGAGAGAGAGAGAGAGAGAGAGAGAGAGAGAGAGAGAGAGAGAACAAATAGTATGCACTTACTGATAAGTGGATCCCAAAGCACCAGAATACCCAAGATACAATCTATAGACCACAGGAAGCTCAAGAAGAAGTGAGACCAAGATTGGGATGGATGCTCTAGTCCATCTCAGAAGAGGGAACAAAAATATTCACAATAGGTAATAGGGAGAGAAATTTGGAACAGTAATTTTGGAGGAAATGCCATCCAGAGAATGCCTAACTTGGGGATGCAGCTCATATACAGCCCCCAAACCCAGACAATACTGCTAATGCCAATAAGTGCAAGCTGACAGGAACCTGATATATCTGTCTACTGAGAGGTTCTGCCAGAGCATAATAAATACAGCGGGAGATGCTTTCAGCCAACCATTGAACCCAGAATGGTGTCCCCAATGGTGGTGTTAGAGATATGATTGAAGGAGCTGACAGGGTTTGTGACCCCATAAGAACAATAATACCAACCAACCAGAGCTCCCAGGAACTAAACCACCATTCAAAGAGTATACAAGAACAGACTCCAGCTACATATGTAGCAAAGGATGACTTTGTTAGGCATCAATGGGAAGATAATATATTGGTCCTGCCAAGTCTTGATGCCCCAGTGTGCGGTAAGGTGAGAAGGGAAGGGCGTGTTGGTGGGGGAACATGCTTATTGAAGCAGGGGGGAGAAGAGATTGGATAGGGGTTTATTGATGGGAAACAGGGAAAGGGGTTAACATTTGAAATGTTAATAAAATATATTAAATTTAAAAAAAATAAAAATAAAAACAGAAAAAAAATCCCTGGAGAATTTTCTGCCAGGAAATACACAGCCTCCATGTTTTCCTAAAAAAAGAAAGAAAGAAAGAACAGAAACAAAACACACAACAAAAGCAAGATCAGATGAGTATCTAGAATTACAAACGTATCAACCTCAGATATCAGCTAAAACCCAGATAAAGATATAAGCAATTATAGATGCAAATACCCAACATGTCACCATTAGAACTCAGAAACTCTATCAAACCAGGTCTTGAATATTGTAACACACCTGACACACAAGAAAAAAATATTAAAATAGTCTTTATGACTATAATAAGGAGGCTACAAAGAGGTTCCGAAAATGAAAAATGTCTTAATAAAACCTTAAAGTGAAACCAAACATTGAAAGGAAATGAACAAATAGTTAAAGACCTAAAAATAGAAATGGAATCAATAAAGAGAACAGAAATTGAGGGGAGTCTGGAAATAAACAATAGTGGAACTCAAGTAGGAACCTCTGTAGCAAATCTCACCAACAGAATAAAAAGGATGGAAGAAAAATTCTCAGGCATTATATGCAAGAAAAATGCATGGGTAAATCTAAATAAACTAAGCTCAAAATGCTAAAACTAACAAACAAAACAAAACATCCTGGAAAAAATAATCAGGAATTCAGGGACACCTTGAAAAGTCCAATTTTAAGAATGAGAGTAATGGGGAAAGGAGAAAAACTCCGGTGAACAACATGGAATATATTTAAAATGAAAGAAGGCAGGTTCTCTAACCTAAAAAAGATGCCCATCAAAATACAAGCGGCATACAAATATCAAATAGACTGTACCAGTAAACAAAGACCCCCTGCTTTCTACATAGCACTCAAAACACTAAAAATGAAGAAGATTAAAAAAAAAAGATGCAAGGGAAAAAAAACACAAAATACATAAAAGTAGACCTGTTAGAATAACAATTGATTCTCAGTGGAAACTCTAAAACTTGAAAAGGCTTGGTCACAGGTTCTACATATTCTAAAGATGACAACCCAGACTGCTATACTCTGTAAACTAACAAACACAATATATGTATACATGAAGACTTTTGAAGTTGAGACTGTATTTCAGATATACATATCTGCAGATCTATCCTATTCTTAAAATATTAGAAGAGAAGCTTCAACCTGAAGAAGTTAACCACACCCAAGGAATAAATAATTCCAAAGTAGAAAATCGGTAGACAGGAAACACACACACAGGCACACACACAGACATATACCCAAACACACACATACACACACATACACATACACACACACACACAAACACACACACACACACACACACACACACACACACACACACCAGAAAAACAAAACAACAAACACTTTTCATTGATATCTCTCCACATCCTGGTCTCATTTTGTCAATAAAATTAACAAAATGAATATGCAAACACTATCCATTGTTTAGATGCATGCAACGAACACAGCTTTCCATCAGGGACAGACAGTAAATCATGGTTAAAAAAAAACTAGAAAAAGATATTTCAAGTAAATGAACACAAGCAAGCTTATGTAGCCTCTTTAATACCTACCAAAGTAATCTTCAACACAAAGCTAATCAGGAGAGACAGGAAAGTGTCACTACACTACGTATCAAGGAGAAAACCACCAAGATGACATTTCAGTACTTAACATCCCTGCATCAAACACAAGAGTACCCAAGCTCGTGAAATAAACACTACCATGACTGAAATCACTTAGTGACTTATCTCCAATAAGAACAGATGTCTTCAATAATGCACAGTTGCAAATAGGACATCCAAACAAAAACTGAACAGAGAAATGGAGGAGGTAAGTGACATTAAAAAAATAGACTTAATATATATTTACATAAAATTTCATCTAAACACAAAAGATTGTAACATTCTTCAAAATAGACCACATACTAGAAAAAAAAGTAAGCTCCAACAGATAAAAAAAAAATGAAATAAGTCCTTACATCCTAACTAACTACTTCTGATAAAAGCTATATGTCATCAACAACACAAACAACAAGAAGCTTACAAACTCACGGAAACTGAAAATTTTTCTACTCAATAAGAAGTGAGTCAATAAATAAATTATGGAAGAACGTAATATACAACATACCTAAACCTATGGGACATGATAGAGTTTGTTCCAAGAGGCAAGGTTATAAAAGTAAGTGCCCATAATTAAAACAAGCAAGCAAGCAAGCAAATGAAGCAAACCAAATGAAAACAAAAAATAAATAGATATTATACTAGTAATTAAATAACATACCTGAAAGCTCCAGAACAAAAGAAGACACTACTAAGAGGAACAAAGGACAAAAGAATAATAAACTCAGGACTGAAATAAGTAAGAGAAACAAACAAAAACAATGTAAAAAATCAACAAAACAAAGACTGAGAAACCCTTATACAAGTTAACTAAAATGCAGAGAAAGACAAATTGACAAAATTAGAAATGAAAAGATGGACATAACAGCAAACAGAAACTACAGATAATCATGACATACTCTACCAAATTGGAAAATCAAAACAAAGTAGACAATTTTCTCAATACATATCATATACCGTAGTTAAATCAAGATCCGATAAACAATTTAAACAGAACTATAACCTGTAGTAAAATAATATCAGTAATTAAAATCCTCCCAACCAAAAATATCCCAAGGCCAGAGGTTATAGTACAGAATTCTACCAGACATTGAAAGAAGAGTTAATGTGAATACTCCTCCAATTATTATACAAAATGGAAACAGAAGGAACACTGCCCATTTATTGTTACCCAAACCACATATCCCCACATAACAAAAGAATTATAGACCAATTTGACATATGGCAACAGATGCAAAAATTCTCAGTAAAATACTTACAAACCGAATACAAGAGCACATTAAAAAGACCATCCACTATAAACAACTAGGCTTCATTCCAATAATTCAGGATGGTCAAACGTGTAAATCAGGAAATGCAATTCACATCATAAACAAATTGAAAGACAAAAACCACATTGTAGCCTGTCTGTTGGCATTTAGTCTAGTCTCTGCTCCACAGTTACCTGGCTATTGCCAAGTATGCCTGACTCACTGTTAAATAGGTTGCTTGCCTCCTCCTATCTTTCTTGCTCTCTTGCTCTTGCTCTTTCTCCTTACCCTCTCTAACTTTATTCCCCTCCCTCACCCAACTCTCTATATGTGCTCATGGACAGCTCTACTCCTTACTCCTCTACTCTCTCTCCCTCCTCGCCTTTCTCTTAACTCACCTCCCTGTTCCCTATATAAACTATTCTGTATTATACCTTCATGTGGCTGGTACTTCAAAGGGGGAAGGGATACCTTAGCATGAGCCCACAGAGGCACTCCTTTCCCCCACACCATACCTTGCCTCTACCAAACACATTACTTCTCTCTTTATTTTTACAAGACACAACAGTCTTTTTTACTAGTTCGTAGATTCTTTCTTCTTCCCACCTTCTCTATTCCCTTCCTTTCTTTCAATCCCCAACATAAGAAGTAGAGAAAAAAGCATAAGGGAAATAGGGAAACAATATTATTAGATTACTTACTACTGATTAGAGTAGTTGAATTCCTTGGGACAAATTTGTTCTTCACTGATGGGATCTCTAATTTCTTCTTTTTATCTCTCTCTACACATGACTATTTGGCAAACAACAATCAGGGACTATCAGAATCTAACAGCATTCAATAGCAATATAACACCAATTGGCCAAACAATCTGTCTGGGCTCTCACATTGATATACCCTCTGAACCGTCCCCAGAATTCCAAACATCACACACTTTCAGGAACTGTCTGCAGTGTGAAAATCAAGCTCCAGCTACAGCATGAGACAAATCATAGTCGGGGGCTGTGGACAATCCGAAGCAGCCCTATAACCCACCTGAAAGGATTATAATTCTGTGTTTAAAAAAAGAATTCTCACAATACTTGATCTAATTAGACAAAATCTAATTTTGACAAAAATCTAATACCCCTACCTAATAAAAGACCTCATTTACATAATTTACAGCAAGCCCATGGCCAATATCAATTTAAATGGAGAGAATCTTAAAGCAACTCCACGTAATTTCAAAATAAGACAAGTTTGTCCACTCTCTCAATACGTATGCAGTATCTAATTTATAGTCTTAGCTATAGCACTAAGACAGCTGAAAGAGATCAAGTTAATAGAAACTTGAAACAGAGATATCAAAGTATCTTTGTTTACAAATAGTATGATAGTATTCTTAAGTGACCCTAAACATCCCAAGGGAAAACTGCTACATCGGATAAATACTTTCAGTAGAATAGTTGAATACAAAATAATGTCAACAAAATCAGTAGCCTTCCTATAAACAAATGAAAAATGGACTAAGAAAGAAATCATAATACAACACTTTTCACAACAGCCTTAAACAATGTAAAATATTTTGAAGTAACTGTAACCAAGTAGTTGAAAGACTTATATGATAAATACTTTAAGACACTAAAGATAGAAATCAGAGAATATGAAACAAATTGAAAAGAAATTTTATGGTGATAAATCCACATGATTAATCTAATAAAATGGTGATCCTACCAGAAGCATTGTATAGAGTCAATGCAATCCTCATCCAAATTTCAGCACAGTTTTTCACAGGTTTTGAGAGGACAAATTTCACCTATATATGGAAACAGAGAAAATTGAGTATAGCTAAACCAATCCTGAATAACTAAAGAACTCCTGGCGGTATCTCTATTCTGGTTTTTAAGTTGTACTAGAGAGACAGTAATAACATCATGTTATTGACACAAAAACAGACATGTTGGTCAATGGAATCAAACTGAAGGTCCAGAAATTCACACGCTTAAGAAAACCTGATTTTTGATAAAGAAAAAAGAATTACAACTAGTTACAAAAGTTAGCATATACAACAAATAGACAAACTGAATGTCTGCACATAGAAGAATGCAATAGATACATTCTTCTTACTTTGCACAAAACTCAACTCCAAATGGATCAAAACCAGATGCAGTGAACTTAATAGAGTGGGGAATAGCTTTGAACTTATTTGAAAATATTTTTCTGAATTTAAAACCATTAACAAGGCACAAAGATCAATAATTAATAAATGGAACCTCTTGAAACCAAAGAGCTTCTTTACGGCAAAAGATACAGTCAGTCTGAGAAAGTAGGAGAATAATGAATGGAAAAAGATTTTTACCAACTACACATCCATATAGAGCTTATATCTACCTCACATATATTGTAAATGCCTTCATTTTCTCAGGTGAAGGGAAGAGACAATACCCTATCCAATCTGTGTGAATAAATAATTTGGGCTGTTCCCAGAGCATTTCTTTCTTTTTTTCTAACTATCCCTCACCGTAGGCATGGAAGCTTCTATTTCCCATGCAACCCAATTTTCTGTAAGACTAGGCCTTGAGAGCTTCAACTTCTAACCTTGATCTACTTACCTAGGCCTAGAATGTTTCTTCCTCCATATGGTTAAATAAAGTTACCCTTTCTAGGTCTTTCCAAACTCTATCTGGCAGGTTCAATTCAGTTGTTCTGGCTCAAACTCCCTCCAAGCTCACTCAATCAAACTTACTTCTCTCAGCTTCTGACAGAATTGCTCTGCTTGCAACACCTCCCTATGAATTCCACAGAATGCAGTGACTGCACAAACTGTACAAAACTGAACAGAATTGCATGAACTCAATTAAAATCAACACCCCTCTGTCTGCACTGCCCTTTCCACCACTAATTTATTTATTCATTTTACATCCCAATCTCAGTCTGCCTCTCCACTCTGACCCTCCTCAAATGGCCCTCCTTCCACAACCACCTCACATTTTCACTTCTTTGAAGGGGGAGGTCCCTCCCTTGGTACCAATCTACCCTGGAAGCGTAAGTCGCTGTAGAACTAGGAGAACTAGGCACACCTTCTCCCACTGAGGCTAGACAAGGGATCTCAGTTAGGGGAATAGAATGCACAGACATGGAAAGGAGGGATGGGAAGAGGGGGTGATACTTCCAGCCTTAAATGCTCTTTGCTTGGTGGTTCAGTCTCTGGGAGCCCCCAAATGCCAAGTTAGTTGACTCTGTTGGTCATCTATTAGAGGTCTTATCTTCTTCCTCCAACACTTCTACAAATCTTCCCAAGCTCAGTCTAATGTTTTGCTGTGAGTCTCTCCAACTGTTTTGGTCATCTCCTGGGTAGAGCATCTCATAGCACAGTTATCCTAGGCTCTTGTCAAGTGAATCTAAGCTGACAGATAAAAACATAGCCTGAGGCTCTAAGGTAGTTGAAGGAGGAAAGCAGGGCAAACGTGTGTCTCATTTCTGCAAATTGGCAGGGCTTGCTACTTCATTCTTTCATATCTGTCTCACACAGGAAAACAGTGTATCCAGCCCAGCAGTGACAAATATAGCTGTCCATAGTACCTTTATATGTTGTATACCTGTGAAACTCTTGACCAACTCAAACGAATAAAAGTCTCATAGTATGTCCCAGTAAATTCATTTCCCTGTTCTCACAATATTAATTATTTTGTCCATCTACACATAGACCTCCATGGAGACAGGGTTAACTGAGACATCCACTAAAGTCATCTCCAAGGAATCCAGGTGCATAGGTATAGAAGTAAGCCTCAAGAGCAACCTGATACATGATACAATATGTGTCAAACTCTCAGTCCTCACCAGAATCCTCTTGAGATCATACACAAGTGTACCTTCTGATTTTATTGAGGCAAATAGCCTTTTCATCCCTGTACTGATCTTCGGTAACCTCTTTCCTACATGTTCTGATATTTGGGCATATCTTCTCTCCAACTGATAAGTCAAATCTTTATCTGAATCTACAGTCCTCTAAACCTTAATTAGATATCTTTGTTTGGGATTAAAGGTGTGTATTAAAGCATGTCTGTATTCTAGCTAGATCACACAGACTTGGAAGGTCTCAAGATGTAATTCCTTGACAGAATTGTTATATTGCTGGATTAAAATTCATCTACACAATTTGCAGGGCACATGAGGCTCAAGAAGAAGGAAGAGCAAAGTGTGGATGCCTCAGTCCTTCTTAGAAGGGGGAGCAAAATACTCATAGGGGGAAATACAGAGACAAAGTGTTGAGCAGAGACTGAAGGAAAGGTCATCCAGAGACTGCCCCACCTGGGGATCCATCCCATATACAGTCACCAAACCCTGACATTATTGCTGATGCCAAGAAGTGCATGTTGATAGGAGCCTGATATGGCTGTCTCCTGAGAGGCTCTGCGAGAGCCTAACAAAGTGGCAGATGATCATAGCCAACCATTGGACTGAGAATGGGTCCCCAGTGGAGGAGTTAGAGAAAGAACTAAAAAAGCTAAAAGGGTTTGCAAACCCATAGGAAGAACAATGATATCAATAAAGTGCTCCCAGGGACTAAACCACCAACCAAAGAGTACACATAGAGTGACCCATGACTCCAGCCATTTGTGTAGCAGAGGATAGATTTGTTGGACATCAATGGGAGGAGAGGCCCTTGGTCCTATGAAAGCTCGATGCCCCAGTGTAGGTGAATGCCAGGGAGGGGAGGCTGGAGGGAGTGGGCAGATGAGTAGGGAAAGCACCCTCATACAAGTGGGGGGAGGGTGAATAGGAAAGGGGTTTCCGAAGGGGAACCAGGAAAGGGGATAACATTTGAAATGTAAATAAAATATCCAATAAAAACAGAAAAAATAAAACTCATCTATACTATATAAAGAACTTAAAAGCTTGATATCAAGAAAACAAATAACCCAATTAAAAAATAAGATAGAGATCCAAACAGAATTCTCAAGAGGAAATTCAAATGGTTGAGAAACACTTAAATATAGATGTTCACCATTCTGACCCATCATGGAAATGCAGATCAAAACTACTTTGGTACTTCATCTTATACCAGTCAGAGTAGGTAAGATCAATAAACAAGTAATAGCATATGTTGGTGAGGGTAGGGATGCAGAGAAAGAACGAACCATTCTTTGCTAGTGTGAATGCAAACTTGTACAGTCATTATGGAAATTACTGTGGGAGTTATTCTGGCAGACAGGAATCAATCTATGTTCAAGGTATATCATTATTGAGTATATACCCAGAAGGATATTTCTATAACCATGGATGTACTTCCTCTACCATGTTCATCATTGATCTATTAATAATACCAAGAAATTGAAAAAGATCTAGATGTTTTTCAACAGAAATGGGATAAAGAAAATTTGGTATTTACATAATGGAATTGTACTCTGTTTTAAAAATAAAATCATGACATTTGCAGGTAAATCTATGGAACTTGAGAAAAATATCCTCCTGACTGAGGTATCCCAGACTCAGAAAGACAGTTTGCTACACATGTGGTTATGAATAGATGTCAGTTCAGGTGAGGGGGTATTGGATGGTACAGAGGGAGGGAAAACTGTAATCTGACTTTATTATTTGGGAAAATGTTATCTATTCTTAATCAAAGAAAAATTAGAAAACAATAAAAAAATAAATGCCACTTTTACAGTAGTGTTTAGATTATAGCTTAGTGGCATAATTTATGGTAAGTATGCATGAAGCCCTTGGTTGAATCTGTATAAGTGGGGCAGGGAGGGAGGGGGATTGGGGAAGAGAAAAGGAGAGAAAAGGGGGTTGGGGGAAGCAATCTGGAGAAAGAGCCTGTGAGATTTTCTTTTTGAATGTGAGTTGCTGCTATAATGCTGCTTTTCTGCCAGCTTGAATGTGAGAACAGAAAGAAGGAAATTAGCAGGTTTTGAACAGTTGATTCTGTGTGCAACCTAGTAGAAGTCTGTACTTAAACTCATCTATTCATTGTCATCAATGGGATTACTTCAATCAGGTAGTGTTGACAGGCTTCTTTATTAAGATGGCACTCTCTCTGCCATAAATATTTTTGAATTGAATAAAAAAAAGAAAAAAGAAAATAATAGTCAACTATACACTGTCTGAAGGGAAGAAACTTTAGGACCCAAGCGGTTACTTGGTGGTAAAACTGCTCCCTCCAAGCAAAGTGATCTATCTGAAGTATAATCTCTTGAGTTGACCAGGATGGAGGCAAAAATGACCTCCGTCCCCACTGCTCAAACTCTAGGCTTACAAGTTGTCTTTTGCTCTCCACATGAACTCCATGGTATACACACATTGACACATGCCCGTCCACCCCCCCACACACATGCACACACACATACATGTGCACAAACACACTAAATAGATACAAAATTAAAAGAAATGTACTTTTAATATAATTTAATTAACTATATTAAACATACATAAATGTAGCTTTCTCATACAAAACCAATAAATTATTTTAAGATTCACACAAACCTTCAAGATCAATTATATTTTATGTCATAAAGCAGAATTTATTTTAATGGATTTCAAAATATATTATTTTCATATTTAGTCAGAATTTTTCATAATACCATTTGAATGAAACTAAAAAGGAAACTAGTTACTCAACTATGAAATGTGGCTTTCTGATCTCCTGTTTCTATCTAACATTGGATGCTATTTTTAAGTAATATCAACAAAAAGAAATGAAAAACAACCTGATTTCATGGAGATAAAATACTTTGATTTCAAATTACCAGTCTCTTTTCAGATCTGATATTAGAGGACTGAGGGGTTGGCTCAGCAGTTAAATGTAATTGTGGCTCTTGAAGAGAAGTCAGCTTCAATCTTCAGTGTCTGCATGGCAGACTCCAGTTCTAGGGAACCTAAAAACTTCTTGTCTGCACAGCACAAGGTATACATGTTGTATACTTACATATCTGCTAACAAAGCACTCATACACACAGAATCATAGTATTTTTAAATGTGTTATAATATGTACAAAAGATGAATGGGCTGGGTGTAGCAGCATATTGGATACCCCTGCAAATTTTTGAGGACATAAATCAAAGTAAAGCAAGCTTTGTAAACAAGACTTAGATAAGGAACACTTATTTGTGACACCAAACACCTGGGGTAGCACTTCTATATTACAAGGCTACTCTTAAAATTGTATATTTGAGGTCACAGTATCTATACATAAAATTCAAGAGAAGTCTGAGAGAAAAAAGAGGCATTGTCCCTAATATCAATTACTAGAAATAAAAAATGAATGTAGTAAATGTATCTGAAAGGAAAATAAAAAATTTATAGCATCACAATATGAACACCAAGTTAAAACTTGACCACTGAGAACAAGAGTTGCTAACCAAAGAGTTCGCTGTCAGATAAACTTCAGTGGATGAGGGCAATAGATTATGATGAAACCAGAAACTAAACCTAAATTGTTATGTGAATACACACTTTTTAAAAAATGTAATTCTTAGAAGTCTGTAATAATTTTTAGGGGTGTAGCAAAAGTCCAACTATAATCTTTTGTTGAGAATATTCATTTTTACAGGAACTTCAGAAATCTTGGAAGTTGATAAACTACTCCAGCTATAAGATGTGTATTTCCATGCTGTGGTTTTTATGCAGAAGTGTAAAACCATGTATATACAGGACTTTTCAGAGTGTAAAGCCATGTGTATACAGGGATTTTCATAGCAATATTCACGATTTATCACTTATTAATAACTTCAAGCTAGAAGATAATGAGGATTCTTATGGGTATATGAGTAACTTAAAAGAATTGACCCATCCATGTAACAGATTGATATGGAGCTTTAAAATGGAACAAAGTGTTGATAATCGCAAAATGAGTGATCCAGGAAATATAATAGCATACAAGGTGTCCATAGTTTATGACTCCATTTATACGCAATTCTATAAAGAGACAACTAAGTACTTAGTAATAAATAATAAAGCATTCTCCGTCTAGGAATTGGATGTGGAAAAGAAGGAAGGAGAACACAAGTAGGATACAAGGAACCTTGGTTGGATGATGGATATGTTCATCATCTCGAATAGCATTACAGTTTCATGAGCATGTAGGTATCTCAAATCTTGTCTAATTATATATTATAAATGTAGGAAGCTAATTGGATTTGTCCTCACCAGAATCAGTTAAAACATAAAACATGCAATAAGCACATCTTAAACAACATAGATTATGAGATGAAAGAGTAGACACACACATGGTGTGCATTACCGAACCTTATTACTTTTGATCCCAGTGGTGGTTTTCTGTGATTGCTGCTTTACAGCATACTCAATATTAGAAAATGGTCTCCTTCTGAGGTTTGAATTTTCCTGTGGATATATTGTAGCAGTATACTGCCATTTCAGGAAAAATGAAAATGATTCCATCGTGTCCAAAGCCTGTGAGTGAAACCATTATCTTTATTATTGCAGCATATATGGACTCAGGTATAAAAACTGTGAAAACACAATAAACAAGGTTAAAAACTGGGAGTGGGAAATGGTTAAGTGTATAAAAGCACGTGTCATAAAAGTCTAAGGACATAGACACAGGTCATCAGAACCCAAGTAAAGTTATTCTGCTGCTTCTACCAGAAGTTGAAGGGAGAAGTGAATGTGCACACATTTATGAAACTATTGTTTTCCAAGACAGAAGAATATGTACCAAAGCGGGATGAAAATAAAACAATACAGAAATTTGATGGCTGATATTATGCCAGTCAACTTAGTCTTATTTCCAAATAATATCTTGTAGCCTCTGTTGTACAAATTATTCTCTAGTGTTTCTTCTCTGTTTTTATCCATTTATATAAAACACACACACAATAAGCCATAAAGAGCTCAAGAGAGGGGCATAGACCTGCCTTCTATGATATTACAATCTAGTTTTGTATTGATAACCCTGAGTTATTACTCACTACTTACTATATTTCATCCGGGCTACCCTTAACTCTAATTGGCCACTTCTAATAGCCACATTTTTATAGCTCATGTAGCCCACTATGGCTTTCCCTTCCTCTTCCTGAACCTTCTTCTTCTCCTTGTGGTTCTCCTCTAACCTCAAGCCTGGGAAACCTAAACTGCACCTACGTCCCTCCTTCCCAGCTATTAGCTATTGGCATCTTTATTTACCAAGCAGAAATAACTTGGAGGAAGGTTTTCTTGAGTTGGCCTGTAGATTCTTTTATGGCCTATACTATGCATTACAATAGATAACAAGATCAAACCTCAGCAGTCCTTAGAATTCCAAGATGTGGAGTTAAATAACTTCATTTTTTTTGAAAACCTCTATAATTTTATAGCTTGCTTTGTGAAATAGCATTTTATTTAATTAATAGTCAATAGGACAAATTAGCAACTTAAAGCTTGGAAAAAAATCTTCACTGAACCCATATCTAATAAAGGGCTAATATTTTAAATATATAAAGAACTAAAGAAGTTAACTTCCAAAAAGACGAGAGCTCAATCAAAAAATGGAGTATAGAGCTAAACAGTGAATGCAGAACAGAGGAGTCTTGAATGGCCAAGAAGCATTTCAGGAAATATTCAAAGTCCTTAGTCATCAGTCATCAAAGAAATTCAAATCAAAAAGATCCTGACATTCCAATGTACACCAATCAGAATGGCTAAGGTCAAAACTCTGGCGACAGCATAAATTGGCGAGAATGTGGAGAAAGAGGAACACTCCAACATTGTTGGTAGGATTACATACTAGTACAAACACTGCAAATTTAAATTTCATTATTAAATATTATATAAATATATTTAAATATTTTTGTACATTCTTCAGGCTATTCTACTCAGTTCCAGTAATTACAGTAATAATTTCTGTTAAAGTATGAAATGGTTCAGTTTTGGGGTTCTTGAGTTTAATATTCCTGTGGATGTTTCCAAAGTATTTATTTATTCATTCATTCACTCATTCATTTATTCATTTAATTTGCGATTTGGTAAGTTTGAATTAGTCTTATTCTTTTTTATTGATTTATTTTGGACCTTGCTGGTCTTTTCTAATGTGTGAATTTATATTACTTTTACCAAATAAGGAAAGTTTTGCTGTTGCTTCAGGTAAATTTATCTACCTTTTCATTCAATTTTCTTTTGTAATTCAACTTGTGTTATTGAGAATTCTTAACCCTTCCCCATTAGGCCAACCTCAAGTGTTTTCTAACCCTAAATATGCATAATAAAACAGTATGAGACAACATGTGCCATGCAGCGTGACATGTACACCTATCATAATAGAAACACTGTATATATAGCAAGATGTTATTATACTTACAAAACCTCATATATGTTGATCATGACTAGGCTAGCACTTGCCTTTTTCATACTGAAAATTTTCTGTACTCATTTCTAAATTCTTTGAGTCTTAAAAAAAACTGTTATTCTGTTGATCAACTGATGCAATAATAAATTAACAAGAGAAATATGTAGCAAATGCAATATTTATAATGGTAGTAAAAAACTGTTTTTCCTACCCTAACCTAAACAAATTCATCAAAAGCTAGAATTCTCACAGCACATAAGTTGCTGTAATATCCTACCATTTAAATTAAAATAAACTTCAATTCAGGACAGAGTACCTGTCTTACAGGTAGAATGAGTATTGGGGAAGTATGTTAAGTTGCCATTTTTTATGGTACCTTTACACAGATTGGTCTGCTACAAAGAGGTCATCCAGTAGACTGACAATTGTTTGACAGAAAGGGAAATGTTCTGTCACTCTGAAATAGTGATATAGCTTACTGTTCTCATGATCAACAAATAGTATCTATATCTATCTATCTATCTATCTATCTATCTATCTATCTATCTACCTACCTACCTATCTATCTATATCTATTATCTATCTATATCTATCTATCATCTATCTATCTATCATCTATCTAACTATCAATCATCTATCTATCTATCTATCTATCTATCTATCTATCTATCTATCTATCTACCTATCTCTATGTCTATCTATCTATCTTCTTCTGTGACATGTCTCTTTGCAGCCTGACAAAGCATATGACATAGGCACCCTTTCAAAGAGAATGTTGTTAAAAACAAAACAGAAACATAGTTATTGTGGATTGATGTCGATATACAGGTGAGGGCAGGCACAAGATATTGCACAGCCTGGGATTGAGCAGTCAAAAAGAAAGGCGGGGACAAAGTTGTGAAAGGCAGAGGAAAGAGAAGGGAGAAGAATCAAGGTGCAGGAGGAGAAGGGCAAGACTTAAAATAGCCACAGGTAGCTATGAATATCTTATAAGAGATGGTTTATTACAGGACAACTTATCTACGTGGGAACTTTACATCAATATCAATTGACTCTGAGTTTATTGTGTGGACATTTTGTGGGGTGACAATTTACTAATATAAATCTGATTGATAAATTATGTGTCTAGAACAGTGATTTAACAGGGTTACTGGGAATTGTGACTGAGCAGATTCAGTAGCAAGAGAACCAGGAGATAGGTGGTAATTAAATGGGGCTGTAGTGGCAGGGCCCTGCCATGGAAACTAGAAGGACAGTCAGGGCTAACCATGGATGAGAAGAGACCATGGGGAGAGAGTAGCAAGAGGTTGCATGGCCTGTACCTGGAACCGTTCCCAATTTGTTTAATATTTACCACTACAGGTGGCAAACAAATGTATTAGGCAAAAATTCACTAGAATTTTAAGTTTATCGGCCTGAGAGTTAGGATTTTATTTTCTAAGTGAGAGAAGGCTGGCATTGCATTGAGTAGCAAGGACTCAAGCACCAGAACCTTGAAACAAAGAAACACAGGTGGGTTTCTTGGTCCCATGCTGTGAAAACTACAGACTGGTCTAGGTCAGAGAGCAGAGTGTGGTTTAGTTCAGGGACTGGTTTGTTTGCTTTTGGGATGAATTTGTGTAGGGAGTTTGTCTGAATCACATGGGGGAATTTTGTCCATGATTGAGAACTAAGTTTGGATAAATAGAAGTCTGACACTCCAGGTAGAGAGCAGAACAGACAGATGGTGGATTATAATCTGCAGGAAATTCATATTCTCTAACGTGAGCTCCACGAGAATTTTGGGTTTATTTCTTGGCATCACATTTTAGAAAGGCCTAAGAATATGCTCATAAATTTAGAAATTTAGAGGTTTGGTGAGCAACGCAGAGCAGGGTCACATGATGGCCTAGTTAGAGAACTTGAAACAAAGAAACACAGGGGGAATCTCTGCTCACAGGCTCTAGGTCCCCTGTGGTGAGAAGAACCAGCTGCTCTGGGTCAGGGAGCAGAGAGTGCGTTTTAATTGGAAGACTGCTTTATATGCTTTTAAGATAGATTTATGTATAGAGTTTGTGTGAATCACAGGGGAATTTCACCCATGATTCAGACATAAGTTAAGTCTGACACTCCAGGTAAAGAGCATGACAGAGAGATGATATGTTACAGTCTACAGGAAACTCATATTCTCTAGCCTGGCTCCGTGGGAATTCTGGGTTAATTTCCTGACACGACAAATTAGAAAAGCCTCATAATAGACTCATACACTGTTTTAGTTTACTTCATTTATTTCAGTTTGTTCTAATTTTCAAAATGGGTGTGATTTTGAGTTTTGTGGCTACATTATTTTTCTGGGAGAGAATGTAAGATACAAGTTTTTCTGGTTGCCAACTAAAAGATATACTGATTTGGGAAAAAGGTTTCTTCCTTGCACCTTTAGAAAGGGTGACTAGATTCTGGATGCCTTCCAGAGTTATATGGATCAGATCAGGTTTGATAAAGGGTGACTTCCTGAAGAACTAGGTACAATTGGAAAACAAAACAAAACAAAATAAAATAAAATTTCATCCTAACCAGTCTGTACACCCTATACAGACATATACAAAACATACAAATATCCTGATGATACTAAAATTTTGTTTTGAGATTTATATATTAGAGAATGGACAACTTTGGTGTGTCTCATGGTCAGACATGCTGTACTGTCTGCCTGAATTCCTGATCTCATGGACTTTCAGTCGGATCCACTCAGGACAGACATCAGAGACTGCAATAATCTTGGGTGTGGCCTATATTCAGCCTGAAAATTTATGAAGAGTAGTTGACCCAATATCCTGGGCTTGGGGAGACGAAGGTGGTTTTTCTACAGTAGTCTTTCTGGGGAATTTAGAAATAATCATAATTTAACAGTGAGGAATTAGCTAAAATTGTACAATCATAATCTCATTTGGTAGAAATCCTTATATTTGTTACTAAGTTACTAAGTTTCTTACATTGGTACAGAATTCATTTGATACAAATTAAAGGATTTTATTTGTATGAATTTCTTTTTGATATAAACTTTATATTAATATTGTTACTCATATAGATATTGTGACTATACAATACATTTAATAATACAAGGCTTAGACTCAATCCTATAACTGCTATAACCTGTTTTTAGATGATTAAGTAATACAAGTTAAGGGCCAGATAGCAAACTCACGGTTCTGAGTTCATTAAAAGGATGTTTCTGAGATAATTCAATTAGAAATGGTTCAGAGTAGTCAAGGCTTAAGAGTTCAGCAATTCTTTATGTAAATAGCATTTTCAAAGACATCAGAAGTCCACAGAATATGATATTCATAACATTTTTTTATTAAAGATCATTTGATGAGAGACCTGTTTGCTCCTGGCAGCACCCCTTTATTGGATTCTAAGAAGAAATTGAGCATCACTGGATTTGTTCCAATTGTGGTGAGATAGCCACTAGGCAAGAATTGCTTCAGTTCATTTTCAGACAAAATACTGTCTAGAAAAGGGACAAACTACGCAGAATAGTCAACTGATAATCTTTGCCAAGACAGGGTAATTAGACCTTCAAAAGTCTATGTTACAAAGGTCTGTCAGATGACCCTGAACCAGAAGTCTGAATACTGTAGCTTCTATAATTTGTAGAATGAGCTACTGTCCAGGTGGTGAGCAGTGTCTATAATTTGGCTAAGTTTTGGAGCTGTGTTTTGTGCTTCTCATATTTTCAATTACTAGTACTTGTCTTGAATTTCTAATGGGTTTGAATACTAATTTTAGTCTCATAGCCTACCCACGTTATTTAACATTGAGAAAACATATTTAATTAGATAGTTTCAGATAGTATATAAGCTAGCCAAAACATAACATATATACTTTAACATTTAAAACATAACATTTAAGACTTTCTTAAGTTACAATAGATAATGAAGTGTTCTATTTAATTGACCAAAATGATGGACTGGGTGTTAGGTATATCTTATACTTTATAAATTACAGAATAGTAACAATTGTTCTCAGTTTACATCTTGGAGAAAAGTTCTTTTTTTTAATTATTAGACAGAAAGTGTGAAATGTGGGTTGATGTCTGTATGCAGGTGAGGGCAGGTACAAGATAAGGCAAGGCCTGTGATTGGGTAAGCAAAATGAAAGGTAGAGACAGAGTTTGTGAAAGTTAGATGAGAGAGGAGAAGAGAGGAGAACAAAGAGATGAAGGAACCAAAAGACAATCCAGATCTATGTGACTTTAAATAGCCACAAATAGCTATGTACATCTTATAAGGGATGGATTATTACAGGACAATTTGTCTTATCTAGGTGGGCAATAAATGGCAGTGGCTCTGAGTTTATTGTGTGGACATTTTGTGTTGGTGAGAATTTACTAATATAGGTCTGATTGATAAATTATGAGTCTCCAGAGTTTTGATTTAACCAGGTTACTGGGAACTGTGATTGAATACTGGGGCCAGAGAGGAAGGGATCCACCATGGGACTTAGAAAGGTGGTCACTTCTGGGGCAACCCATGGAGGCAGAGAGAATGCTGGAAAAAGAGAGTAGCAAGAGGTAGCATGGCATGCTGCCTGGAACCATTCTCAATCTGTTCAATAATTTCTAATACAAATTTTAACCAAACTCATTTTTTGAATATAACTATAAAATAGTTTAAAAATCATACTTTTGATATGTAGTTCAATATGTGGTTCTTAATTAACATTAAATTAAAGCACCAACAGTGGGTTGAGTTGGAGCTGCAACTTTAAAATAAGTATGTACACTATGACTTGAAATATCTACAGCAGCAACTATATTTGGCTTTATATTTTTATTTTTGACAGCATCATGGGGCAATTAATATCACTATAGTTTGTTGTCTTTGTTCACTATAAAAGAAATATAAAATTTCTGCTCAAGTTTAGTTAGTAAAGATGAAATATTTTTTCTCATTAAACTTTGTAGATTCTTATAAATTTATTAACATATCTCCAGTTAAATTTTCTGATTCATGCTAACATTATACCAATTCTTTGTAAACTTTCTATATTTTAAGGATCACTGGCACCATTCCCTAAAATTAAAACTTATCTTGATCATCTTAAACAGAAGTTCTTTATAGCAAGACATATATTCATTCACATATGAGGAAATTGAAAATAGAATCAACAGTTTATGTAAATAAGTGCTTATGTAACTAGATGGCAGTAAACTGCAGTTTATGTAGACAGGAGAAAACTCAAAGGAAAAACCACAGATTTAAAATCATATAAATTCTTTTAATTACTGTATTTGGCAATGGATAAATACACATTTCCTTCTAATACTTTAACAAATAGAGATAGAGAAAAGTTATTTTTTAATATAGAAAATAAAAACCAAAACTCATTTCTTTAGTATTTAACTTTGTTGTTCTTTCAATTCTCTCTCTCTCTCTCTTTCTCTCTCTCTCTCTCTCTCTCTCTCGCTCTCGCTCTCGCTCTCTCTTTCTCTTTCTCTCTCTCTCTCACTTTCTCTCAACATCTGGTGATTGTTGAAATTCAAGAAAATGTTCTTTCTATATAGTCCCACGATAGCATATCAAATCTTTAAACTACTACATTAGAAAAATATTTTCTCAAGAGATCACAGAAACAATTCCCTCATGAGAGAAACGGATGATGAATAGAATTGCCTCTATCTGTTGACTGAAGCCTGGGCTTTGTAAGATTTCAGAACGTGCAAAAAAGCCACAAGGGAAGTGACAATTCACATGTCAGAATCAAGTTTCTTCAACAAAGCTACATGTGGTTTTGCATAAAACACTCTAGACGTGAAAAGGATAGGGATGGAAGGAATATATAGATACTGTGTCAAGACTGATCTCCAACTAAAAGCTCACAGGCTGGTGCTGCTAACACTGAATGGTATATGATCAGTGCAAACATTTGTTAGATTTGGTTCACCCAATTCAAGTTAGGAACAGTTAGTGTTAAAAAACTGTATGAGTGATTAAGATTTGCCATCAAGAAAGTAAAGTTTTTGGCCTATGTCTCAATGGTTAGAAAGGCTATCATTCAGAGCAATAAGAGCTGATAAGGTTTTTTTGTTTTTTTGTTTGTTTGTTTTGTCTTTTTTTTAGTAAAGTATAGATAACATTGCATACTACAAGGAGGAGTTTAATGTTTCTTAGTAGAAATTCTGATATAGACTTGAAAGGAATTTTAAATAGGAAAATGCAATGATAAGGATTTTGTAATTAAAATTATAGTAACTATATGGAAGGATATATGAGAAAAGAAAAAAATCAGATGACAAAGAACACTAAGGATAAAACTGAAAGGTAGTACATGAAAATACATGATTTATGTATGTTATAGAATAAAATGTAAGATTCAAAAGGCACTGTGAGTATAGGGACACTGTGTGCTGAAATGATTGCTTGTGGGATGAAAGAAGAGAAAGCAGCCAAGGTACCAGGAGTACTCGCTTAGGTCTATGAGTGATGGTGATATTGTCAGAAATAGGAAATGAAGTACATCAGGCTAGGAAGGTGATGGGTGTACCACCGTTCATTAATCAATTGTAATACTTTGAAGTGCTCATTAGAGATCTTGGTAAATGTGTTCCACAGATATTATGTCAAATGTTATTAGTCTTTAGAGAAGACACTGGAATCAACCCCAGTGATTTGTATACTGGAGTCACATGGACAAGAGTCTAAAAATGGAATGCACAGCAAGGGAAAAGAGCAGATAGGAGGGAGATAGACCACCTTATGAAAACATGGGAATCTTCAGTTAAACCAAAGAGGAAAAGTAAACTCCAAATGCACTAATCCATAGCACACAGAACAACTGAAACTGAAAGTGCCAAAGAGATGTCTGAAAATAGGGAAAGATACTGAAAGAGAGATAAAATGGAAACTCTTATATGTTTTGTGCCAAAGTGAAAGAGGAAATATATCTTAAGTTATTGCCAAACCTGGAAATTTTGTAGAATTTATCCTTAAGAGACTAGATGACTTGAGCAACTTGGGCATCACTAACTCTTCTTTTAATTTGCCTTTATGAGGACAAAACAAGACTACCACACAAGAATAAATTAGTACAAGGTAAGAAAATGGATAAGAAAAGCTACTTTTAAAATTGTGAACAACTTCTAGTTAAAAACAACTGTGAAACTGGAATGAAAAGCAACATAATGTTTTATCCCAGGATACAAAATAATTTAACAATTTTATTGGCTATTGAACTAGCAGAAGATGCAAGAAAAATAAAGAACTAAATGGGCAAAGTAATCAGACCAAGTTACAGGGAGAAAAGGCCATAAAATGATCAGATGTGGAGAAGCCTATAAGACTAGGATGTTTATGGAGAGAGTAATGGACAATTCCTTCTTCTCCTCTACTCATAGAGGCTTAACCAGTTCTTCCTGGTGGTAAGTGAGGGAAAGCACTGATTGGATCAAACTACTCCAGGGATCAGTAATATATGTTAAACAGGAAAAAATAGCAGTTTGTATTCTGAAACGTGACCCTCAAAGTGAGACAGTTCTGACACACACTAATATTTTAGTTTATGTATTTATGTGTATACATGGTTATGATTCTCTCTCTCTCTCCTCTCTCTCTCTCTCTCTCTCCTCTCTCTCTCTCTCTCTCTCTCTCTCTCTCTCTCTCTCTCTCTCTCTGTGAGTGTGTGTGTGTGTGTGTGTGTGTGTGTGTGTGTTTCTTTGTTTTTGAGAAAAGCTCTCTAGAACAGATTGGTTCTGAATATAGCCTAGGATGCAGATGAGGAAGACTTTGAACTCCTGATGTTCCTTCCTGGTTCTATGAACCAAATGATGAGATTAAGCATTTATCTCTACACTTAGATTTATAGCATTCCTGAATACCAATCACAGAGTTTTGCACATGGTGGGCAACAAATTTTCCAAATAAACTAACACCTTATTTGTTTTCTTCTTATTGTTGGCTCTTATGTCAACGTAAAAAAACATATTATACAGGTAATTATACATAATCTGGTTTCTCATTGCTGTTCAATAATTGTGGAACAAGAAGTATGTTCTCAAAAACATATGCCATTTTAACTTTATTTTTTTATTCACTTTACATCATGATCATGTTTCCACTCCCAGTAACCCCCTCCCACAATGCCTTCCTTCACCCTACTCCCCTTGTCCTCTGAGAGAATGGAGGCCTCTTTGAGTGTGATAGTTTGCATATGCTTGGCTCAGGGAGTGTTATCATTAGAAATTGTGGCCCTGTTGGAGTAAGTGAGCATGGGCTTTAAGACCCTCATCATAGCTGCCTAGAAGCCAGTATTCTGTTGGCAGCCTTTCAAACGAAGGTGTAGAACTCTCAGCTCTTCCTATATCATGCCTGCGTGAAACCTTCCAAGTTTCTGACTTGATGATAATGGACTGAACCTCTGAACTTGTAAGCCAGCCCCAATTAAATGTTGTCCTTATAAGAGTCATCTTTGTCATAGTGTCTGTTCATAGCAGTAAAACTCTAAGTGGGTACCTGGAACTGGGGTATTGCTGTGATAAGGTTGACCAATTTTTTTTGGGTGGATTATGGGTCCTTGGAAAGCACTGGAATGCTTTAAATGGGGCTTTAAAGGGCTATCCTAGTTGGAATATGGAAGACTTTAAGGTTGAGGGTGACTTGAAATGTGGATGCCTGATTCTAGAGGTTTCACTGGAGAAGAACTTTAATAGGTTGCCGAGAGACTGTTCTTGTGATATTTTGGTGAAGAATTTGGGTGTGTTTCATTATTTTCTGAGGCTAAGAAAAAGAGATTTGTATTAATTACATTGAAAAGGGAAATCAAAAAACAGAACAAAACAAAACCAACAACTACAATGACAAAAACAGCAGAGGCTTTGTTCTCTAGTTAAGTCGCATGAAGAATATTTTTAACAATCTCAGGCACTGGGTATCCTCCTATATTTCCAGTCTGCTTTTAATTTACAAAATATTTACAAGTTATCTAACTATGATATTTTATAAATAATATTTCTAAATTTTCATATTGAAGCATTGAAACAATGAGCTGTAATATTGAAATATATATTCATGCAGTCAACACAGTATATTCCTCAAGCTAATGTCTCAAAAGTACATCTGTAGGCTTCAAGGGCTAATGCATCTACTAAAGGTGAAGTTGAAGAAGTCAAGATACCCAAGAATATATGTGACTATATATAAATAAAATAGTAAAATTATGTTTTGTGGCTAAAATAAATACTGAAGAAAGTATCCAGCAAACAAATAGACATGACCATCAGAGCAAGAAGAAGGATTATATATGGGTTCGAAGCATAGCTAAATTTATTGGTCCAAACGATCTGGCAAGCTGAGTTTATTCTGTATTATATTATATAACTACTGGTAATGTCATTGTAGTACTAATATCCTAGTACCTTATACAATACCCACTCAAACTGACTTCCTCATTCAGACACCCTGTGAATTCTGGGGACTGGTATTCAACCTATAGTCCAACACAGGATTTTAGTGACATGGGTAACCTTGGTCACCTACTGCTCATGTTCTGAGAACTGCAGGACTTTGTGTTCTCTGTTTTCCTTGCTCTTAGGAGATGAACATACAAGTCATAGATCACACAATGTTCTCAGTAAACATATTACTTTGATGTGAGACTGAAAAAGAAGAGATTGGGAATTTATACTCCATTGTGGGGATATGATAGAATGGTCCCACTCAATAATCAGAATAGTCTGTTAGAAATGAACATGTGCTAAAGAAGGGACTATCAAAATGTCAAACTGAAGCATTGTCTAATGTCTTCAGAGTTTATCTGATTTCTACAAATCAATCTTCATTTTATTAAACACCTAAGTATACTTTTCTTAGTTATTATTAATTAGCTATTATTAGATTTTAACAATTAGCATCAATATTGTTTATTTTTGTAATTTATTTATTTATCTGAGCTCTATGAAAAATAAATAATTTAGCAAGTTTTGATTTGTATTTATAATTAGGATAGGGAAAAATTGAATATTTTGTAGAGCACACAATTTTTTTTCAAAATTAGTGGAAACATATTTAATGATTTAGTACCAGTAAGTATATTTCATTTATATTTTATTTAATTATTATTTATTTATTTATTCTTTTTTTTTACACTCCAGATTTTATTCACCCCCTGATCCACCCTCTGACTGTTCCATATCCTGTACCTCCCTTCTAACCCCCTTCCCCTCCAGGAAGATATCCCTACCCCCCCCCGCCCATACCACCACCAGAACTCTAAAGTCCCTGGGTCCTCCAGTCTCTTGAGGGTTAGATTTTTCTTTTCTGACTGAAGCCAGATCTGGAAGTTCACTGCTGTGTACATGCTGGAGACTCATATCAGCTGTGTATGCTGCCTGGTTTGTGATCAAGTGTCTGAGGGATCTTGGGGGTAAAGGTTAATTAAGGCTGCTGGTTCTCCTGCAGGTTCACCCTCCTCCTCAGTTTCTTCCAGATTTTCCCTAATTGAACCAAAGGATCAAGCAGCTTCTGTTCATTGGTTGGGTGCAAGTAATCACATGTGACACTTTTAGCTGCTTGTTGGGTCTTTCAGAGGACAGTCATGATAAGTCCCTTTTTGTGAGTGCCTTACAGCCTCAGTAATAGTGTCAGGCCTCAAGGTCTCCCCTTGAGCTAGATTGACTATGGGCCTGTCACTGGAACGTCTTTTCTTCAGGCTGTTCTCCATTTCCATCCCAACAGTTCTTTCAGACAGGAAAAATTATGGGTCAGAGTTTTTTTCTGTGGGATAGCAATCCCATTCCTTACTTGATGTTTTGTCTTTCTGCTGGAGGTGGGCTGTACAAGTTCCCTCTCCCCAATGTAGTGCATTTCTTCCAGCTTCACTCCCTTTGAGTCCTGAAAGTCCCTCACTGGGAAGGTCTCTGGTACATACTGGCAGGTCCTCCCAATCTTGTACCTCCCAAGGTCTCCTGTTTCCATTCTTTCTGCTGTTCCTGAGGGCTTCAGTCTTTTCCCCCTCCCAATACCAGATATTGTACCTCTCTCCCCCACATCACTTTTCACTCCCAGGCCCCTTCCCCCAAGCCCCTGCTGTGTTGCTTTCTTCTCCCTCCCAAGTGGGGCTGAGGCATGTTCATTTGAGTCCTTCAGGTTCTTGGGTATTCTTTACTTTTTTGGGGGTGAGGGCACTAATATCCACATGTTAGTGAGTACATTCCATGAGTCCTTTTGGGTTCCAGTTACCTCATTCAGGATGATACTTTCTATTTCCATCTGTCTTAGTTGGGGTTTCTATTCCTGCACAAACATAATGACCATGAAGCAAGTTGGAGAGGGAAGTGTTATTCAGTTTACACTTCCACATTGCGGTTCATGACCAAAGTAAGTCAGGACTGGAACTCAAGCAGGTCAGGAAGCAGGAGCTGATGCAGAGGCCATGGAGGGATGTTACTTACTGGCTTGCTTCCCCTGGCTTGCTCACCTTGCTTTCTTATAGAACCCAAGACTACCAGCCCAGGGATGGTACCAGCCACAAGGAGCCCTCCCAACTTGATCACTAATTGAGAATATGCCTTACAGTTGGCTCTCATGGTGGCATTTCCTGAACTGAGGCTTGTTTCTCTGTGATAACTCTAGCTTGTGTTAAGTTAACACACAAAACCAGCCAGTACACCATCCATTTTCCTGCAAAACTCAGGATGTCTTCATTCTTAATAGTTGAGTAGTATTCTACTGTGTAAAGGGGCCACATTTTCTGTTTCCATTCTTCTGTGTGCGACACCAGAATTTTTTCCAGCTTCTGGCTATCACAAAAAAGACCACTATGAACGGAGTGGAACATGTGCTCTCGTTTCCATTTATCAATTCTATTCCATTTATCAACCTGTCTGTCTCTGTATCAATTCCATGAAGTTTTTTTATCACTATAGATCTATAGTAGAGCTTGAGGTCAGTAATGATGATTTCCACAGCCATTCTTTATTTTTAAGAATTGTTTTCACTCCTCTGGGTTTTTTCCCTTTCCAGATGAATTTGAGAATTTCTTTTTCCATGTTGTTGAAGAATTGTGTTGGGATTTTGATGGGGATTGCATTGAATCTGTAGATTGCCTTTGGTGGGGTATCCATTTTTACTATGTCAATTCTGCTAATCCATGAACATGGAAGATCTCTCTATTTACTGAGATCTCCTCTTTCTTTTTCTGAGAGATTTGAAGTTATTGTCATACAGATCTTTCACTTGTTTGGTTAGAGTTACACCAAGATATTTTATATTATTTGTGGCAATTGTGAAGGGATTTTTTCCCTAATTACTTTCTCAGCCTGTGTATCATTTGTATAAAGGAAAGCTACTGAATGATTTGAGTTAATTTTATAACCAGACACTTTGCTAAAATTGCTTATCAGCTGGAGAAGATCTCTGGTAGAATTTTTGAGGTTGCTCATTTATACTATCATATCATTTGCAAATAGTGATACTTTTAATTCTTCTTTGCCAATTTATATACCCTTGATCTCTTTTTGTTGTCTTATTTTTCTAGCTAGCACTTTGAGTACTATATTGGATAGATAAGGGGAGAGTAGGGATCCTTGTCTTGTCCAATATTTTAGTGGGATTGCTTCAAGTATCTCTCCACTTAATTTGATATTGCCTGTTGGTTTGCAGCAAATTGATTTTATTGTGTTTAGGTATGTGGAGCCATAAAGGGACAAGCTGATAACTAGCAGGTGATCATCCTGAGATGGCCAGCCTCTGATTAGTATAAAATCTGCAACTGGCTCATCCTTATTAAGCAAGGCTGTAAGGGGTTCATTTTAGGAAAGATTCCTGCTATTAAAATGCTTTTCCTGTTGTTATTATTAGACATATATAACAATCATTAAGTAATATCACACCCCTATGGGGCAGATCTGTGCAGACTTATGAAGATGTACTCTCTCATAGTGATGCTATATAGACAAATAGAAGACTTCTTAAGTTTTAATATGATCCTATAAGAAATTCTTAAAATTTATTGGTGATTATTAAGCTCTTTTACAGTGGGACTGCTATTAAGTATTTTTCTGATAGTCAAACCTCCAGTGAGAATTCTGTCAGTCTCCCAAATATCACCAGTTAATTGTTCTTAGATAGTAACCAGACTTTCTCCTACTCAGAGCACATTATAAGAGGTGGTAAAACAAATAATCAAAGGTCATAGAGAGGGAACTAATGATTTATTATAGTTGCTAGGACAGAGGATATAATATTGACTGGGTTTATCTATAGAAAACTTCACTAATAACTTAGTTATGGTTTTATACCGTCAGTGACCCTGTGGAGCTGTGACAGGTGATGGATGGTTAGCCAGATAATTATTCCTGATGGATATGCCTGTAAACATTCTCTGTTGTAAACTTCTATTTCAATTTATTATTTGATCTTTCATCTGAACTTGTGATGAACTTTGAAACATATGATCATGTCTTCTGAAAGATGTTTAAGTGCTGAGGACTGAGGTGAAGAATAGGGCCAGCTGGATGGGGCTGAGCTGAAGAGTCAGGACTGAGCTAGAGAGGGACTGGGCTGAAGAGACAGGACTGAGTGAAGGAAAACTGAGCTGAATTGAACTAAGAACTGAGCTAAAAAAATATCTGTGCTGAGAAGAAATGCAGAGTGGAATAACTTAGAGACTATAGGTAACATAAGAGAGCAGTGTGCAGAATGTAGAGGAAAAGAGGATAAAAGAAGCTACAGAAAGCAGAAGGAGGAGGCAGGTTTCTCCTTATCATGGGACAGAACAGGTACTTTCTTAATAGCAAGGCAGGCTTAGTCTTATTAAAAGGAACAAGCTTTTTCTCTTATAAACTTGGGTTTAATTCATTTAGCATTAAAAGGGTAGAAGCTATTTCTTTCTCTATGTAGTAAAGATTGGAGCTGATCTTTCATCCAGAATGAGTGAGTTCTGCACCAGTGCTTGGTCTTTTGCTCCATACGGATATGTAAGTATGGATGTGAGTGTAAGTATGTAATTGTGAGAATGTATGTAAGCTGGACCCAACTGTTGAGTAAAAACGTATAATTGCGCATTGATGAATCAGTGTATGAAATTATATATGTTTATGCATATTTGGCTATGTAAAAGTTTTTCCTTCTGCAAGCGCTATTCACTTCTCTTGGTTCAATAGAATTTTATTGCTCCAAACTTCCCCCTTGCCTGACAATGTAGAGCCATAGGAACAAAAGGGAAAATGCAAGTAATCCTCTAGTTTATCTCCTGCTGTTTTAGATTGGGGTGCTAAGTGCCAGAGACTACTGTTTCTGGCCTGAGAGGAACACAGAAGGTGGGTCAGTTACAGCAGCAGAGCATAGTGACTTAGACATAAATAAGTAAATCAGCTACAGTAACATAGTAGCTTAGACTTCGATAAGTAAACTTATTATTATACAGCAACCCTAAATATCTGCTAAGACAAAGTTTTACCCTAGTATCTTGTAAGACAAGGTCTTACCCTCCACTGATGCTCTTCCCCCTCCGCTGCCTCAAGAAGAACCAATGAGAAAGAAGACTAATGTGGGGGCTGGCCCCCGGCAGGTATGGGCCTTGAATTCTTGGTATCTCCAATAAGTTTAATATGAATCGGTGTTGCACTTTGTCAAAAACTTTTTTTTTTCATCTGAGGAGATGATCGAGTGCTTTTTTTCTTTGAGTTTGTCTATATAGTAGAATACGTTAATGGATTTTTGTATATCAAACCAACCTTGCATTTTAGGTATGAGGCATACTTCATTGTGGTGATGGTTTTGATGTGTTCTTGGGTTAAATTTGCAAGAATTTTATTTTTGCATCAATATTCATAATCGAGGTTGGTCTGATGTTCCCTTTTTTGGTTGGGTCCTTGTGTGGTGTAGGTGTCAGAGTAATTTTGGCTTCATAGAATGAACTAGTTGGTAGGGTTCATTTGTTTGTATTTTATTTTATTTTCAGGTCTTCTTTGAAGGTCTGGTAGAATTTTGCACTAAATTCCTAAATTCATCTGGCCCTGGGCTTTCCTTTTTTTTTTTTTTTTTTTTTGGTTGGAGGTTTATAATGACTTCTATTTCTTTATGGGCTATGCGCCTGTTTAGACAGTTTACCAGCTCTTGATTTAACTTTAGTATGTGGTGTCTGTCTAGAAAACCATCTATTTCATCTAGATTTTCCAATTTTGTTGACTATAGTATCTGATGATTTTATTTTAATTTCTCCCATTTCTGTTCTTATGTTCTCCCTTTTCATTTCTGATTTTGGTAATTTGAATACTGCCTCTGGACCTTTTGGTTAGCTTGGCTAGGGGATTTTCTATCTTGTTGAGTCTCTCAGAGAAACATCTTTTAGTTTTTGTTGATTATTTGTATTGTTCTCTTTGTTTCTATTTGGTAGATTTCAGCTGGAATTTGATTATTTCCTGCCCTCTACTCTACTCCTCTTGGGGGAGTTTGCTTTTGTAAGTTCTATAGCTCTCAGGTGTGCTGTGAAGTTGCTAGTGTAAGAGCTCTCCAGTTTCCTTACCACGTTACTTATTGCTATGAATTTTCCTCTTAGCACTGCTTTCATTGTGTCCCATAAGTTTGGGTATGATGTGTCAACATTTTCATGAAATTCCAAGAACTCTTTGATTTCTTTATGTCTTCCCTGAAGAAGTTATCATTTAGAGAATTGTTTAGTTTCCACATGTATGTGGGCTTTCTGTTGTATTTTTTTCTGAAATTGAAGACCAACCTTAGGCCATGCTGGTGTGAGAAGATGCATGGGATTTTATCAATCTTCTTGTAATGGGTGAGGGTTGTTTTATGACCAATTATGTAGTTGATTTTGGAGAGGTACCATGAGGTGCTGAGAAAAAGGCATACTTTTTTGTTATTGTTGTTGTTTTCGGGTGAGATATTCTGTAGATATCTGTTAAATCTATTTAGTTCATAACCTCTATTAGTTTCACTGTGTCTCTGTTTAGTTTCTGTTTCAATGACAAATCAATTGGTGAGAATGGGGTGTTGAAGTCTTCCACTATTTTTATGTGGGGTGCAATGTCTGTTTTGAGCTTCAGTAAAATTTCTTTTGTGAGTGTGAGTGCCCTTGCATTTGGTACATATATGTTCAGAATTGAGACTTTCTCTTTGTGAATTTTTCCCTTTGATGATTATGAAGTGTCCTTCCTCATCACACTTGATAACTTTGGGGGTAAATCTATTTTACAGGATATTAGGATGGCAACTCCAGCATATTTCTTGGGATCGTTTGCTTGAAGATTTTCCATCTTTAACTCTGAGGTAGTCACTGTCTTTGTTATTGAGGTGCATTTCTTGAATGCAGCAAAATGCTGAATCTTGTTTGGGCATCCAGTCTGTTAGCTTATGTCTTTTTATAGGTGAGTTGAGTCCACTGATATTGAGAGGTAAAAACAGATAATTGTTGGTTCCTGTTATATTTATTTTTGTAGGTGGAATTTATGAACATGTGGTTCTCCAGTTTTGGCTTTATTGTGAGATACTTTATATCTTATCTTTTCTTTACTTGTGTTGGAGTTTTCCTTTTTTGAATCCTCAGTAGGGATGGATTGGTAGATAGATACTGTTTGAATTTGGTTTTGTTCTGGAATATTATGGTTTCTCCATCTATGTGCAGATAGTTTTCCTAGGTATAGTAGCCTGAGTTGGCATTTGTGTTCTCTTGGTCTGCATGACCTGTCACCAGACTTTTCTGGTGTTCATAAGCTCTGTTGAGAAGTCTGGTACAATTTGGTAAGTCTACCTTTGTCTGTTACTTGGCCCTCTTCCCTTGCAGCTTTTTAACATTCTTTATTTGTTCTGTGCACTTACTGATTTGACTATTATGTGACAAGAATATTTTCTACTCTGATCTCATGTACTTGGTGTTCTATAGGCTTCCTGTACATTTATGGCCACCTCTTTCTTTAGGTTGGGGTTGTTTTCTTCTATGATTTTATTGAAGACGATTTCAGGTCTTTTGATCTGGGAATCTTCATTCTCTTGTATTCCACTTATTCTTAGATTTGGTCTTTTCATTGTGTCCTGAGTTTCCTGGATTTTTTTTATGCTTTGAATTTTCCTTGACACTTGTGTCTATCTATTCTACAGCATCTTTTACAACTGAGATTCTCTTCAATCTCTTGTATTCTGTTGTTGATACTTAAATCTGTGATTCCTGACCTCTTTCCTGTGTTTTCCATTTCTAGGTTTGCCTCCATCTTCTTTTCTTTATTCTTTCAACTTCCACATTTTAGGTCTTGCATTACTTTATGCAATTTCTTCCCTTGTTTTATTGAGTTTTCCTTTCTTTCTTTCAATGAGTTATTTATATCATCCTTAAAGGACTCTATTATCTGCATGTGACAGAATTTTAGATAAGTGTCCCGATGTTTCAGGTTTGTTGGTGTATTCAGGGCTTGCTCTGGTGGGAGAACTGGGTTCTGATGATGCCCATGTATATTGGCTTCTCTTCCATATGGTCTTGCACTTGTCTCTAGCCATCTGGTTATTCCTGTTTGCTTGCTGATCTGGATGATTCTTTCTGGAGTCTGCCTCTTTTGTCCCTAGGTTGCTTCAAGTCTCCTAGTAGGCCTGTGGCCCGGGCTATAGCAGATCTCCTATGGGACTTCCATATGGAGGTTCATCAGAGGGGCACAGAAGTTGATAATCTTCTGCCCTGCCTGCCGTAGATCTCCTGGGAGACTTTCAGACTGTTTGATCTTCATAACAACAGTCAAGCTGTTGTCCTACATGAAACTGTTTTCCAAGGAGGTCCATGGACTGTGGTTCCTGTTTGCTTGTGGGTAGCAGAACTCCAGGGAGGCTTTCAGTCTTTTGAGTTATTTGCCCGGTATGCCACAGAGGCTCCATGAGGTTTTAAGACTGTGATGTCGGTTGTCCACTTGCTCTGTGTACAGAAGAAATCCTGGGATGCCTTCAGTGGGTAGTGTCCTGAGTGAAATGGTTCTCCTAGGATGTTTCTGGCCATGATTTCAGATGCCCTGAGTGCAGCATATCTACTGGGATGCCCCAGGATGTGGTATCAAATGGTCTGCGTGCAGTGAATCTTCTTGGATACCTCAGGATATGGTGTCAAATGCTCTAAGTGCAGCAGATCTTCTGAGTTGCCTCAGGATGTGGTATCCTCCAGGTAGCAGACTAGCTAGCAGTCTTTCCCAGCAGAAAGGACCAGGCAAAAGTGAAGTGGTATTCAGCAGTCAGGGGCTTTGGAGGATTGTGGGTTCCTGAGTCCATTTGGCTCCCAATAGCAGCTGTAGGACTTCAGGAGGGATTTTACCAAATGCTCTGAGTACAGCAGATCCTTTGGATGCTTCAGGATATGCTGCCATCCAGGGAACAGACTAGCTAACAGTCTGTACAAGCAGAAAGGACTGGACAGAAGGGTAAGTACATAATTTTAAAAATAATGAGAATGATAACCAAAATTGTGCAGCAATTCTTTACCCAAGAGAAAAGGTGATCACCAGTCTATCTGTGCCAAATACAAATGATGTTTAATGTTTTATTTCAATATATTTCAGTGAACAACTAATGGAATTAACCTGCAATTTTGCTAGAAAGTATGTGATAAAAGATTCTCAATTTATTGCTGTCTTAAAGCAGATGGATGCATTTTCATCATTCTGTACTTAATAAGTTTATATTTCTACTGATGAGCACATAGACCAAAGCAAATAGTCTGCCAAGTCAACTAGTTTGTCTCCTGTTTATTTTGTTATATAAGATCTTTCAAGTTCTATCATATAAACATTTATGAGAATTATCTAGTAGAATATGCTATTAAAACTATGTGTTCCTATTTGTTGGAATTTTAATAAAAATGTGACATGTTGAGTAACATTGGGTCATTTCATTTATTAATATTTGTAGATTTTTCAATCAAAACACATATAAAATAAATATTTTAAAATCATACTTCTATACTATTCATATGTGATAGTTTGCTTATCTCAATTCCTTTTTATTAGGGAACCAAGGAGGGTACATTTATTTACTGAATAGCCAACCATATTTTTCTGCTTGTTACCAACAGAAATGTTATATGCCTATTTGTCACTTTGGAGCCCTGACTACATTCATTATCATTAAGTAGTCCCTCTCCTACTTTACTTTCAACATTAAAAAGTAACTCCTATGCAAGTATTTTGCCTACATGTATGTCTATGTATCATTTCCATGCTTTGTGCCTTTGAATACCCAAAGACAACATCAGATCCTAAATTGGATTTTCAGACATGTATGAACTACTGCATGTTAGTTGAAAATCAAATACAGGTTCTTTGGAATAGTAGCCAGTGCTCTTAACTGCTAAACTGCTCCCTTTGTTCACATCTTAAGAGACCAGCATTACTTGAATTGCAAACTTTTAATCTCATTCTATAATCTGGAAATAAATATAAAATCTCTAAAGTTAAGGGAGTTAATAACCCTCTTAAAATAAGTTACGAATAATAAAATCTTGTACATTAAAAAATAATTTAACACTGACTTTTAGTACTCAAAGATGTCATAAAATAAATAGTGCCCTTATGAAGTAGGATTAGGGATGTTGATATAGCTTAGTGGTATACCATTTGCATAGTATATCCAGGGTTCTGAGTGATCACCAGCATGAAAACAAAGAAACAGATTGAATTACATCTAAGAGTGATCATGCCAAGGTAGAGTTGAAGTCACAGTTAATGCTCATAACTGAATTCAAATGCTTGTACTTTATTTTATCATGTTTCCCATTTATAAGAGTAGTCTGTGAATTGAGTTTAGAAAGTTCCAGATTCTGTTGAAATTGGAATCATTTTTTATGTTCTATTTTTGTATGATGGCAGATTAATTAAGCCTTTCATGGAACTGTATGATGATTATTCTTGATATCTTCTTAGATTTCAGATGTCCCCAATATTTCCAAAGATAAAATTATCTGGTGCATGTTATAAATGGAAAACAATATAAAACAAAAAACAAAAAACAAAAAAAACCCCTCTAATTATAAATGAGTCAAATCCTTCTGACTTTTGTATAAGTAAAGCATTCAATAGAAAACTTCATTGACATTTTGAGTATGGCATTCATTTCTTAAATGATCAATAGAAATTGGTCACAGGCCCCTATCATTTGATAGCATATAGCCAATGTGTACAATAGCAGGACCAGTTCATATGTAAGAATTGGAAAATCGAAGAAGTGGTGACCATGGCAACAAACACAAAATATATTCTAGAAGGTTGAAAACACTTGTTGTTGGTTTTATTCAAGTATTATTTCTCGAGTAGGGTACTTTGAAACAAGAGCATTCTTTTTGCAGACTTTAAATTTGAGCCATTGAGTGAAATAGGGAAATAGGGATAAATGAAAGGGAAGTTCATTCTCTGAACAAACACCTTTCTCCTGTACATAGTCCTAGTATGTAGATGTATCTGAGATTGGATAAGAAGAACATATACATACATGAGCATAGCTTTACACTGAATATTGTCAAGTATTTTGGTTACTATCAGTGTGGGTCAGGGAGAGTTCTAACATAAGAAGAAAGAGAGAAGAAAAGGAATATAACAACTTGATGGAATAAGATGTATGGATAGACAGAGAGGTTTTGACAAGCAAGAAATCATTTTATATGTTTTCAATATGAAAAAAATCATGCAATTTTATTCCAATTAGGACCATAATGAGAAACTCAGACTAGAGAGGGTTGTCAGAAATTAAAATGTTAACAGTTCTGTACATGTTTATTGCAGATAAATCATCTAGAAATCCATTATATTTTTGATATATAAGAGCTATCTTTAATGCTCTCCTGTTTTATATTTAATCTGTGTTGCATTATGGAGCTTGCATTTTAAAGGAAAGCATTTTATGATCTGAGCAGATGGTTCTGTTAATATAACACACTTGAGTTATTTAAACCTGCATCATTGTTTATACAGCAGTGATTTTAAATGCACCTCAATAGTGATATGAATAACATATTTAATTATATTTAATGAAATGTCAGAAAGCTATACATTACAAAGACAAGGAAAATAAAGTTATTCATATAAATTCATAAATGTAAATTACTGTGTAAGGATACCTTTAATCTTTATTGCATAAATTAAGATTTATTTTATGAAAAGTAATAAGTTTACCAGTTAATATCCAAAGCATAAATGTATATTAAAACATTCAAAGGTTCTTGTGTTTTCTTTTCTTGTGTATTACGCTTTTGTTATTTATAGGAATATGTATAAATTTAAAAGAGGACATAGTAACAATGCTTAAACTTAAAAACAATTTGTCCTCGTTAGGGCTACTATTGGTAGAATGAAACACCTTTGAAGAAAGAGTTTTATTTAGCTTACATACCCATACCCCTGTTCATTGTCTAAGGAAATCAGTTCAGGAACTCAAACAGATCAGGAACATGAAGGCAGGAGCTGAGCAGAGGTCATGGAGGCATTCTACTTACTGACTTGCTGCTCCTGGCTTGTTTATCATGCTTTCTTTTTTTTTTTTATAGAATCCAGGACCACCAGCCCAGGGTCGGTACCACCCACAATGGGCAGGGCACTCCCATATCAAGAAAATGGCCTACAGCCAGATGTTACAGAAGCATTTTCAGAACTGAGTTTCCCTCAGGAAAGCTTAGCTTGTGTCAAGCTAAAAAACTACCTAGTACATAACTATTAATTATAGATATCAACTTCAACCAGTAAAATAAATGGTTAAGAAATTAAATAATAAAAATACTTTACAATTAATTACATTCCATATTTATGGTTGCATATACAGTAAAATATGGAAAAGCTAATTTTCCTCAACCTGCTTGTAACAGTTTACATAGAAGCACCTGGAAGCCATCCTGTTTCAAATGTAGGAAAGCTGTAGAAAAGGGCTAATGGAGGCAAATAACTGACTGGGTCCTTCTTCTGTCTTGAAGATTTACTTTGTAAAGAAGAATGAGTTTTCCATTATCCCATGTAAAGTGATCACAGAGACATTTGGAGCCTATGAGAACTCCGTGTCTCATTTGTATTCATTTGTAACTGCCAATCTGTTCAGGCAATTATGTGACAGCATTTTCCTACACTAAGCTTTTGCAGACAGTCTCTCATGATGCATTCATTATGTATAATTGTAGTCCATTTGTATACATGCATGCTTATACAACCCATAATTCAATACCTAAATGTGCAGATATCACTGAAGAATTAAAACCAACATACAATGTAAGCAATGTCATAAATTACTGCTAGTTTAGCCTTGTACTAAGTCAAATTCACATTATTTTCTGTTATTTTTCTTTAAGACAGTTAAACATTTTAAATATTTATTTATTGAATTTGGGCACGAGGTGGATGAAGATGTACCACAGTACACAGTGGCTGTCAGAAGACAAATTGTAGGTATTGGTTCTCTCCTTGCATTAGATGCAGGCATAGAATTCAGGTTGCCATGATGGGTAGAATGTGTTTTACCCACAGACTCATCTTGAATAGCCCCAAGACGCTTTTTCCGGTATATATTTTTAATTATTTTCTGTCACTTTTCTTTTATCACTTTCTTGCAATGAAAATATAGAGCCAGGAATAATTTTTCCTTTTATAATTTTCAGCATTCTAGACCAGGACCAGCATATAAATTAGAAAACTAATGTAACAAATATTTATTGAATTGCTTGGGATCCCAGAGAAGCCCATGTAAACATTTTAGGATATATTTCCTCAGAAACATATACCCCTTTTCTAGTGACTCCTTGCCAAATTTTGGAACATTTTTGATTATTGAGATTTCTCTGTATTATAAGAAAAGTAGGCATGTTGAAGGGAGAGGAAATCTCACTTTTGTTAACCACTTAGAAAGAGCTGAATGATCTCACATGAATGGATAGAAGGTAATGTACAGACTAACAGGAGAGTTGTGCATAATGCCTATGGATCAACATAATTAAAAGATGGAAGAAACAGCAATGTAATGAGGCCAATGTGGCCATGTATATATGGGTGACCCAATATAATGAACCATAATGGTGACCAACAGGAGACTGGTCAGTCTGGAAAATATTAAATTGCTCATGAATAGTGCATTCAAACACTTGTTGAGTAACTTTTATCTAAAAAAAAGACAGTTAAATATAACTGTCATAGATAATGTTTTAGTTTTTGTAAATGATGAGGTTATAATAAGATGAAGAAGTAAAAATAAGATCCCCAATGTGAAGCACTTTATATCACATTTTCTTCCTTTGCATTGAGATGAAATATGACTGCTGCCATTCTTTGCTTACTTATGAGAAATTTATTAGTATCAGTTATTGAAACAACATTTGTTTGAACTTACACACTAGGAATATAAATAAAACATTTATATTTTGTTTACCTCATTTGAGTGTACCTGTAAACATAATATTTATTATTTTATCTCTATTTTTACTTCATTAAAGGCATCAACTCCAGTTCCAACTGCTGAGACAAATGGAAAAAAAATTCCCAAGTTAAGACGATGTGAAACATTGCATTTCCTGTTCTAAGTAAGTTGGTAAAATAAGCCAGTAGCAAGCCACTGCTTCTGCACAAAAATAATTAATGTTCTAGGAAAAGAAAATGAGACTAAGAACATAGTACTCACTTCAAATTCATGTCTTTTCCCATAACCACAGAGGAAGCGAATTAACATTTTAGTTAATTTTGTATTCCATTTGCAGTAGTGGTTGTGGTGGTTTTCTTTACCCTTATCTTTCATCTTTGATTTTGTTTTTTCCATATTTTCTCCATGATCCTTGATTTCTCACAGATCCCCACTTTATTATTTATAGCTTGTTAGTAATTCAGAGTTAGGGCTAAAAGTTCTAAAAGTTAAAATTGTATGTATCTGAAGGTGTTATAAGCCTCCTTTGCTGCCACCTGACAAAGATGCCCAGAGCAGAAGCTAGCTAAAATAGAAGATCATGGCCCAGCCGTCAGAGAAAACACTTCTGGCAGAATTTACTAAAACAGTTTCATCTTCATTTAAAAAAAAAACTTTTTATTGACTTGTTGTGAGTTTCACATGATGCATTCCACTCCAGCTCATCTCCACATCCCCTCATATCTATCATATCTGCACTTCACACTTGCAACCTCTACAAAATCACACACACAACAAAATAACAACAATCACAACAATAGCAGCGTCAGTAGCAACAGCAACAACAAAGCAAAGGTTAAAAACAATTTTTGGGAAACATAGTATGTCACAGTGTGCCCCACACTCTGTCTCTCTTTTCACACATTTTCTTTTCTCTGTCTCTCTGTCTCTGTGTCTCTGTGTCTCTCTGTCTCTCTGTCTCTCTCTCTCATAAACACACACACACACACACACACACACACACACACATACACACACACACACACACACTGTGTGTGTGGGCTGTGTCCCCAGGTGGGGCACGCTCTAAATGCCCATTACTTCAGTCTCTGCTCCAAACTATGTCTCCATATCTCCTCCTACGAATATTTTTATTCTCCCTTTTAAGAAGGATTGAAGCACCCTCACTTTGGTTGTCTTTCTTCTTCAGCTTCATGTGGTCTGTGGGTTATATCATTGGGTAACTAAAGCTTTTGGGCTAATATCCACTTATTATTGAGTGCATTCCATTGTGCCTTTTTGTGATTGGGTTACCTCATTCAGGATGATATTTTCTAGTTCCATCCATTTGCCTATGAATTTCATGAAGTCATTGTTTTTGATAGCTGAGTATTACTCCATTGCGTAGATGTACCATATTTTCTCTATCCATTCCTCTGTTGAAGGGTATCTGGGTTCTTTCCTGCTTCTTTTTATTATAAATAAGGGTATATGTTGGAGGATCATTTGGGCCTATGCCCAGAAGTGGTAGAGCTGAGTCCTCAGGTAGTGAAATGTCCAATTTTCCGAGGAATCTCCAGACTGATGTCCAGAGTGGTTGTATAAACTTGCAATGCCAACAGTAATGGAGGAGTGTTCCTCTTTCTGCATATCCTCACCAGCATCTGTTGTCACCTTACTTTTTGATTTTAGTCATTCTGACTGGTCTGAGGTGGAATCTCAGGGTTGTTTTCATTTGCATTTCCCTCATGACTAAGGATGTTGAACATTTCTTTATGTATTTCTCAGTCACTCAATATTCCTCAGCTGAGAATTCTTTGTTTTGCTCTGTACCCCATTTTTAATAGGATTATTTGGCTTTCTGAAATCTAACTCCTTGAATTCTTTGTATATTTTGGATGTTAGTCTTCTATCAGATGAAGGGTTGGTAAAGATCTTTTCCCAATCTGTTGGTTGCCATTTTGTCCTAATGACAGTATCCTTTGCCTTAGAGAAGCTTTGCAGTTTTATAAGGACCCATTTGTTGATTCTTGATTTTAGAGCTGAAGCCATTGGTATTCTCTTCAGGAAATTTTCCCCAGTGCCGATGTGTTTGAGTCTCTTCACCCCCCGCCCTTTTTCTTCTATTAGTTTGAGTGTATCTGTTTGTTTGTTTGTTTGTTTAAGTCCTTTGTCCCCTTAGACTTTAGCTTTGTACAGGGTGATAAGAATGGATCAATTTGCATTCTTCTACATGCTGACATACTGTAGAACCAGCACCATTTGTTGAAAAAACACTTTCTTTTTTTTTCTTTTTCTCCATATTTATTAAATTGGTTATTTCTTATTTACATTTCAATTGATATTACCTTTCCCAGTGTACAAACAAACATCCCCTAACCCCTCCCTCTCCCTTTCTGTATGGGTGTTACCCTCCCCATCCTCCCCCCTTACCGCCCTTCCCACCACAATCATGATCACTGGGGCTCCAGCCTTGGTAGGACCAAGGGCTTCCCCTTCCACTGGTGTCCTTACTAGGCTATTTATTGCTGCCTATGCAGTTGGAGCCCAGGGTCAGTCCATGTATATAGGCTTTGGGTAGTATCTTAGTCCCTGGAAGCTCTGATTGGTTGGCATTGTTGTTCATATGGGGTCTCAAGACCCTTCAAGCTCTTTCAGTCCTTTCTCTGATTCCTTCAATGGGGATCCAGTTCTCATTTCAGTGATTTGCTGCTGGCATTCGCCTATGTATTTGCCATATTCTGGCTAAGTCTCTCAGGAGAGATCTACATCTGGTTCCTGTCAGCCAGCACTTCTTTGCTTCATCCATCTTATCTAGTTTGGTGGCTGTATATGTATGGGCCACATGTGGGGCAGGCTCTCAGTGGCACTCCTTCAGTCTCTGTTCTAAACTTTACCTCCCTATTCCCTCCAAAGGGTATTCTTGTTCCCCTTTTAAAGGAGTGAAGAATTGGCTTTTTGTCATCCTTCTTGAGTTTCATGCGTTCTATGCATCTAGGGTAATTCGAGCATTTGGGCTAATATCCACTTATCAATGAGTGCATACCATGTGTGTTTTTCTGTGATTGGGTTACCTCACTCAGGATGTTATTTTCAAATTCCATCCATTTGCCTATGAATTTCATAAAGTCATTGTTTTTGATAGCTGAGTAGTATTCCATTGTGTAGATGTACCACATTTTCTGTATCCATTCCTCTGTTGAAGGGCATCTGGGTTCTTTCCAGCTTCTGGCTATTATAAATAAGGTTGCTATAAACATAGTGGAACACATGTTTTTGTTTTATGTTGGAGCATCTTTTGGGTATATGCCCAAGAGAAGTATAGCTGGGTCCTGTGGTAGTGCAATGTCCAATTTTCTGAGGAACCTCCCGACTGATTTCCAGAATGGTTGTACCAGTCTGCAATCCCACAAACAATGGAGGAGTGTTCCTCTTTCTCCATATCCTTGCCAGCATCTACTGTCAACTGAGTTTTTGATCTTAGCCATTCTGACTGGTGTGAGGTGGAATCTCAGAGTTGTTTTGATTTGCATTTCCCTGATGAGTAAAGATGTTGAACATTTCTTTAGGTGATTCTCATCCATTTAACATTCCTCAGGTGTGAATTCTTTGTTTAGCTCTGAACCCCATATTTTAATAGGGTTATTTGTCCCCCTGCTGTCTAACTTCGTGAGTTCTTTGTATATTTTGGATATGAGCCCTTAATCAGTTGTAGGATTGGTAAAGATCTTTACCCAATCTGTTGGTTGCCGTTTTGTCCTAACAACAGTGCCCTTTGCCTTACAGAAACTTTGCAGTTTTATGAGATCCAATTTGTTGATTCTTAATCTTAGAACATAAGCCATTGGTGTTTTCTTTATGAAATTTTCTCCAGTGCCCATGTGTTCGAGACTTTTCCCCACTTTTTCTTCTATTAGTTTGAGTATATCTGGTTTGATGTGGAGGTCCTTGATCCACATGGACTTAAGCTTTGTAAAGAGTGATAAGAATGGATTGATCTGCGTTCTCCTACATGCTGACCTCCTGTCGAACCAGCACCATTTTCTGAAAATGCTATCTTTTTTCCATTGGATGCTTTTGGCTCCTTTGTCAAAAATCAAGTGACCATAGGTGTGTGGGTTCATTTCTGGGTCTTCAATTCTATTCCACTGGTCTATCTGTCTGTCCCTGTACCAATACCATACAATTTTTTTATCACTTTTGCTCTGTAATACTGCTTGAATAGGGATACACTTTCTTTTTTCCACTGGTTGGTTTTAGCTCCTCTATTAAAGATCAAGTGACCATATGTATGTTGGTTAATTTCTGGGTCTCCAATTTTATTCCATTGATCTTCGTGCCTGTCTCTTTACCAATACCATATAGTTTTCTATCACTATTGCTCTATAATATAATTTGAGGTCTGGATGGTGATTCCTCCTGTAGTTCTTTTATTTTTTAGGATAAGTTTCGATATTCTGGATTTTTTTCATTATTTATAATGAATTTGAAAATTGTTCTTTCTAACTCTTTGAGGAATTGAGTTGGAAATTTCATGGGGTTTGCAGTGAATCTCTACAGTGTTTTTGGCAAAATGACCATTGTTACTATTAATCCTGCCAATCCAATGAGCATAGGAGTTCTTTCCATCTTCTGAGATATTCTTCAATTTCCTTCTTCAGTATTTAAAGTTCTTTTCATACAGATCTTTCACCTGCTTGGTTAGTGTCAAGCCAAGCTATTTTATGTTATTTGTGACTATTTTGAAGGGTATCATTTCCCTAATTTCTTTCTCAACCTGTTTATCCTCTCAGCAAGCAAGGGTACTGATTAGTTTGAGTTAATTATATCTCCAGCCACCTTGCTGAACATGTTTGTCAGACCTAGTAGTTCTCTGGTTGAACTTTTGGGGTGATTTAATTATAGCATCATATCATATGGAAATAGTGATATTTTTAATTATTTCTTTCCAATTTGTATGCTTTGTTGTCTAATTGCTGTGACTAGGACTTCAAGTACTATATTAAATAGGTAGGGAGAGATTGGGCAGCCTTGTCAAGTCCTTGATTTTGGTAGGATTGCTTCAATTTTCTATTTATTTATTTTTAGGTTGGCTACTGGTTTGCTGCTGTGTATTGCTTTTACCATGCTTAGGTATGGGCCTTGACACATTTTCACCTGCACAAGTCATTGGGCTAGTTCAAGGCCTCTGGCTAGTGTGACACCATCAATCTTGCATCTGCGTAGGGAATCCTCCTGGTTATCCTTTTGCCTTGTATCTTGAAGTTCCTGCATTTTGGAACAACAGGCCTGGCCTTTTCATACACCTCAATTGTTTGCAGATCATACAGATTTAGGGGTGGCCAAATTCAGAGCCGTATATCTGTACCTGTGTGGTAGCTGTGCTAGTCAGCCCTCCAGCTTTCCTTATCCACGCCACTAGTATGAGTTCTCCATCACTGCTCTGACTAGACCAATGAATGCAGTGCAACCATCAGTAGGAAGCAGGGTCAGTTCTACTCCCATGCCCAAAGGGCTCACTCACCATTACTTTTGTCATCAAGTCAATGTCCACTTTTCTTCCCAGTTGAAATGTAGGGCTTGCTCTCACAAGTAAGGAGACAAGGCTATTTCTCAGCTTCTCATGTCCTCAGGGCCAGCTTTCCCATTGCAGGCGTTGGTTTTGAAGCAGGGGAAGGCATCACCCTTACACTCATGCTGCTTCATGACAGACAAGCAGCAGGATCAGCTCTCCTGTGCTCTTACCCTTGTGGATGACTCACCTATGCTTCCGCTGTACAGGGCCAGCCCAACTGCAAGGCCCACTTTCATTATTGTTGAAGCCAAAGAAAGTCATGGTTATATTACCTGTTTTCATAATCCCAGGTTCATTTTTCTAAATTGCTTCTGGTGGAAAGGGGTAGGGAGGGAATATCCCCATGTACTCTAGTAGTAATATGATCCATAGACATTGATATTGATCTCTGCCCCTGCAAAACCATGGACCGAGACATGGACCTCAGCTGCAGGTAGAGCTTGGATTTTATTATGGCCCCAGAGTATTGGGCTGGGCACTCACAACAAGATACTTCTCGCCATATTCGAGTTCCACCCTTCCTTTACAATGGTCAAACTGCTCTGTTTCTTTTTATATTTTGTTATGTAACCACCACATATTCATGCACCATGGTGGCTCTTACTGTTGGTTTGCTACAAGCCTGGGTGATATCTACCATTTGTGCTGCCTAGAGTTGCAATAAATATGTATCTATGGCCTGCCTGTGCTGGGAGCTGGAGGGCAGGTAGGTGGGTGCCATTGTAGTTCGCAGGTCTCAGCCTTTCTCTTCCTGTGCTGTACTGCCTGGATTTGGTTTGACTTGATTTTTATGAGTCCTAGACATAAGACAGCTTTGGCTACCAAACCAAACATCGAACTAGGAACAAAGAATTGCCTCTTCTCTGTTCTTCTCCCTGACTGACATAAGATCAACACTAAGAACAAGGCACATTGCTGGGGTAAGGGTGGAGGGCAGACTCATGTTTTAATGGAACACTACTGTTTAATTTTTATCAAATGCAAAGATTTTAAAAGAAGGAAGTGAGAAAACAAATTTCACACACAGCATAAAATGTAATAAATCATTGCTATTACTTTAGATCTGCTTTTGTAGAATGTTCAAATGGTGTTTGGTACATTATCATTTTTTCTGTTATCTTCCCTCTAAGTCTTTTGTTTATTTGGAAGCATTTTTAGAAAATAAGCATAAAATCATACTAGTTCATATTATTGTTTTCCCTTCATTATGTGAAGACAGATTGTAAGATTTTCCAAAGTGAGGGAGAAGAAAAAAGAGAGAGTTGAATCACCACAGAAGCTAAAATGAATGAATGAATGAATAAATAAATAAATACATAAAAGATAATTTTCATGATAGTGCACAGGTCCCCTGAGAACATCACCTGTTCATTCAGGTAACTGGGGCAAGCGTTGTACTAGTTTTTAATTATGGGCATATCTAGGTACTCTAGACTCTAAAAACAGTGTCATTGATTATAATATCTTGGACATAGGAAGCTGGGTGACTAAAACAATTTAATTATTGTCTATGTGTAATGAATGTGGCTATGAAGGTGTTTTCTTTTTATTTGTAAAATAGGAACACTCACAGTGCTTGAAGATGTGACTAGGACTTGAGGACAAGGAACACACACCAGTAAGTAATTGTGCAATAAAATCAACTAGAAGAATGTCATAAAAATATTTAATACACTTCAGCTGGTATTCTTAGATAAATGCTATACAATATTGTGTAGGAACTAAAGGAGCTTGTTACGAGTCTCTAAATAAAAAATTACATTCACAATATTGTTTATATTTTACTTTATGATATAAGGTGAAAAAGAAACTCGTGTGTGTTTACATTTGTAAATAAGCATATAGGAAATAAAAAGTAATAATTTGTTTGGCATTTGATCTTATTTGGCAATAAATGTTTTTTGTGAAGTAAATTTCAGTTGTTATTTTAATTAGAACACTTATAAATCTACACTGGAACTTTAAAACTTTAACAATTTCCTTTTATATTTTCATAAGGTATATAAAATGCTTTAAATATTTATAGCTTAGATTGACTTAAATGCTAGATGAATCTCAGACATGTATTATTAGATATAGCTAATTATAGAATTTCAAATGAACACATACTGCATTTTGTCCCATATCATGAATGCTATTTTCTAGTTCAACCAAATACTAGATATGTGTTGTTCAAAAGTTGCAATTTTAGTAATTAATTTGAAAAGCTTTTAAGTTTTCTGTTATGTTCCTCTCAATAGTCTGATGCTAATAGTTGAAATTTCTGGAGTTTGAATAAAGGATGTTTTCCAATAATACTGTCCCTGTAAGAATATTAACTTTTCCTGAATCCAAGAATACAAAACATTACCATTAATTTGAATTCTGAAGTTCCAAACTCATGTCACAATGCTTTGTTTTAAACATTTGTAAGTATTTTAAACAGATTAACTATTAACTTTGAAATATGTAGCTTTCTTCAACTCAGTGAACAAATATTCTTTATTCTTGGATAATGTAGATGTAGCAAAGGGAAATGACATCAAAATCTTTAGAAAATTACAAAATCTTTAAATTTAGCTACATAGCTATGGTATAGCATAGGTATATACTGTATAACCCATCAAAGCATGGAGTTGGTGTAACCTGGTCCTTCAATTTCTTGGCTGCCAGCTGCCAAGTAATAGATAATTACATACCTCAGTCTGGAACTATTCAGATAACCTCAACAAATATCAGACTCTTATATTAAGTTAAACGACCTTATAAAAGGCTTATTTGGTACAGAATTGGACCCTTACTATTGTCATTTAAATTGCTTTTCCACAGAAACTAATAGTTCATAGGAGGACAAGACAAAGAGCTTCAAGGGGGAACAATGTAAGGCATCATATTGTGGGCTCATTGAATTCAACAGTATCAGAAGAATCATGTATATACACAGACACACATGCATATACATAAACAAACATACAAATATGTTCCTTTCAAGATTTATTTATATGATCAAGAATTGGCTCTTTAAGTATTTTTGAAATCATATTTTAACAACCATAAAATTCAAATCATTGTCATCATTGTAGCACTAACTGCACTGCATTAACAGTTTGATAAATAATCTATGGTGAGCTTGATGGCACCATTCCCATTGGAGGCCAATAGCCTACTCTATGGTTGCTGTCTAATCATGCATTTCAAGAACAATTTTGGGTTAAAGGTTGAATATTATGAAGGTGCAAAGTATTTTAAGTTATAAAATGTCCATAACAAAGATCCTTTTAAAGATTATTATTATGTATTTGAAAAATTAAATCTTAGTCTATGCTTATAGATATACATTTTAAGAATAATCTACCTCAATATTATATTAGTGTTCTCTGTGTTAAATGTGAAAATTCTGAAGTTTTTCTGTATATTTTTCATGAATGTTTGAAAACATCTAAGCACCATTTACAAACCATAATACTAACAAATTGATTTTTGAAAGAAAGAGCCTTGTCTGACATCAATAGCAAGGGAGGTCCATGGTCTTTTGAAGGTTTGATGCTCCAGCATAGGGGGATGTCGGAGTGGTTGGATGGTAGTGGGTGAGTTGGTGGGGGAGCATCCTCATAGAGGCAAAGAGGAGAAGGGAGAGGGCAGATGGGATAAAGGGTTGTGGAGGAGTAACAGTGAAGGGAGATATCATTTTAGATATATATGAATGGAATGATTAATAAAAAATTGAAAAGAAAATAACCTGACATATTCTTGCATTTTAGTTGTTGATATCAATGCTCTTGAACTCATTTGACATAGGACAATTGCTTAGATGAATGATGAGAAATAGTACAGAGCTTCTAGATTAGGAATATCGTGTTGAAACACCCTCCCTTGCTAATGTCAGAAATATTAGTCAATGGTTATTTTAATAGGGCAGTGCCATAAAATGGAAGTCCTGCCTTAAAGCATCTTATTGAGGCACCTATTCACGATGATCACAATTGTTCACATGTTTAAGAAGGATGTTCAATCTTCAGTACAACACAAAGTGATGGCTTTTGTCTTTGAATAAAGGGATTTTGAGATTTTATCCTGATTTAGAGCAATAGTGGTTATGAATATCATTTTTATGAATGCTAAGTACAGAAAGAGAGAAACATGCTACCAATAATGTGTCAAGTTGTGGATGATTCCATTTGTTCCTATATGTAGAAAATCAGCTTACCAGAAGACTTACTTTTATCTATTAGCATATTTAAGTTATAAAGCAGTAAGTACATTAGCCCATATGCTGTGTGGTAGGATATGGATTTCATAACAGAGATATGCTCCTTGCTTTTCTTAACAATCTAAAATTGAGTAACAATTCCAAATGCCAACATTTTATGATTTTAGTAATGTTTTAGAGAAATATCCTTATATCCTCTGAAATCCTTTAGAGGTATGTTATTTCCTACATAACAGCCTTCTATTTTTCCCCTGACTTTAATTTCTGTGATTATTTTAGCTTCTCTGTTTACTGTCTATAGAAAACTGATTGTGAGATGTCAAGCTATTTTTTTCTCCCTCACTCTCTTCATCCTTTCTTTTCTCCTCAATTCTTCCCTCCCCTTTCCTTTGTCTTCCTACCTTTCTTCCTTCCTTCCTTTCTTCTTCTTTTCCTTCCTTTCTTTTCTCCTTCCTTCCTTCCTCCATTCCTCCATTCCTCCCTTCCTTCCCTTCTTTCTTTCTCACAGTAAAAAAATATTAAAGAGCCTGGTGCAGGGTTTCTACCACATCTTTGGTTACTGAGTTCCTGTATTAAAGATACATATACTCACAGCCTTTATATTTACAATAAGTTTTATGAAGTACAATAAAAAGTTCAGAAGACAGAGTAAAGATGCATACCTCCCACAATCAAATAAAAATAATAGAAATAAATGGAAATTTATGGAGTTAACACTATCATAAGTAACTGTATTCTTCGTACATGGGCTCCACGGGAATTCTGGGAATTCTGAACCTGGCTTGTGATACATTGTTAGCCTAGAAATATGCTTATACAATAAATAGATGGGAAATTAATTGATGTTAAATAGGAAAATAATTTCATTTATATAAAGCATGCATATATACATATATATATATGTACATATATATATATATCCACAGAGATAGTAATATCCATAGAAGGGAGAATCTTCCCTCAGCTCGGCAAACATGATCCCAGAAGCCTGAATAGTTGGACCACTCCAGCTGCTGATCAACGCAGGCAGAGCTGGGCAAGGAGAAGAAAAGGGAGAAATTGCTGTGGGTTAGGTGAGCCATAAAAACGTGACTTTCAGGGCTGCTCAATTGGAGTTAAGAGCAGTCCAGATGTAACACAATAAAAAGAGTAAATAATAAGTCGGTTTATCAAGAGGAAAGTAGATTCTAACAGTATGGAGGGTAGTCACCTTCCCAGCTACTGTGCTGCTTAAGGCATATTGTAAATATAATGGCTGTTCATGTGCATGTGCAAATCTTTCTTTCCTCCTGGAACTTAATAACCAAAGGCAAGGTAGATACCCAGGGCAGGGATTACTATACTTTAGTAATACTATAGTATTACTATACTTTCTTACTTTTTGTTTTTTATTTCTTTTGGTGGTGAAAAGTTTAGGAAACTAGAACATTACCTCTGTAGAAACATTTGAACTTAGCTGATCCCCAGAACCAAAGACCTCAAACTGCTGCATTTCAACAGCTAGATTATTGGAGTTCATAAAGGAGACTAAAGGCTATAATATAATATAATATAATATAATATAATATAATATAATATATCTAGTGTGGCTCTCTAGTTAATAACAATGTAGATAAGTGTATGTGCATGTGTGTGTGTTTGTGCGTGTGTGTGTGTGTGTGTGTGTACAAGAGAGAGAAAGAAGCAGGTAGAAAAAGACAAGAGAGAGAAAGAAAGAGAGGAGAGAGAGATTCATTTTAGTTGGGAGAAGTAAATAGAGCTGATTACTATCAAAGTGGATACCTCATCTTTGAACTTTCCAGTGCGTGCAGTTAAGAATTTATAGTGATATGTAGATTTTTAAAATGGTGTATTGGGATCCAATTGTGAAGATACTCGAATGACATTAACTATCATACTTATGTCAACCTTAAAATTCTATAGCTTTCTTTTCTAAGATATTTTTGTATGAGAGCTCTGACAACATTTCTTTATAGTAGGACATATCAACTTGGTTCAAAAGTCAGGTACCTCTGAGTCAAAGTTGTTCCAAGACTAAAGTTTAATACCTGCGATAAAAAGTCACTCTACATATTTTATATCAAGGACTAAGTACTCTTTCTTCTATAAATGTTAACAAAATTGACTATTTGCACTTAGTATTTTACAGTTTTGATGTGTCATTTTTATTGTCATTTAATTAGTGATAAAAACCCAACTGCTTCTGTAAATGTCATGTTACTGTGAACAACAAAGTATAAAACTTGGTTTATACAGAAAACTGTCCAAAGAAGAAAGCAGCAAAACAAGAAATTTTATCATTTTAAGGAACGTCAAGGAAAAGGAATTTGAACCCCACAACAAAATGAACCAACAAATAGACTTATCAAGTTGGATTCTTGTCACTTGTTTCAACTTTGATGTTAATTTTTTTAATCAGTCACATTGTGATACATATAGGGCAAATAAGAATAATCTTCAAGTGGTCTTTGTGATTCTAGAATCCTAAGGAGAAAATAAAGTCGTAGGCTGCTTCTCTGACCTCTTGAAATTTATTGTACTGCCTCAGATCACTATCAGCTTATAGGTAATTATTATTTTTCTCTAATATTATTTCTGTTGTACAATTTCCAATAAGATTTTAACTTTGAAAATAATGTAATAGTTTTGATTACTTCCTACTTACTTTGGTAATATTTGGTGATAGTTAGATCACCAAACTCCAAATTGCATATGCCAAGAAAAATCATTTGGTAATTTTACTTTTTGCTATATTTTATTAAAAATGAAGACAATTTTATACAGATTGCATTTAAATTAGCTTGTGTGATTTCAGAATCATCACTTTTATAAATAAATAGAAGTGAACACTTTGAATGAATAAAATTAGATTTAAAATCTTATAGATTAAGAAAAGTATGTTTGGAATTTACTGTTTTGAGAAAAAGTAAATCTATTTTACTATTTTAAAGAGTTATTCTAAATTTCTAATTACAAAAAGATATTAAATATATACCTATTTTACATAAAAATTTCAGGTAGGTATCAATTGTTTACTCTCTACATATTAAAAAAATATTCAAGGAATCGGGTTCATTAGTTTTCTATTTTTCCATGTATTCTAAAATTAGACAGCCAATTTCACACACCAAACCAAGCAAAAATTGAAAGAATTCTTAAACTCTGCTTCACTTTTCTATTCCTTTTGTAAAAACTGTCTGTTTATGTAAATGCAGACATTAAAATGTCAGGGGACTCTGAAGTCATTTTACAGTCAGAGATGAGACCTGTCAAAGCATTATGACACATTTGAGAGTTGGGATATGAAAGGATCAGCTGTGACATTGCCAATGCTCTGCTGATATCAAAAGGGGCAGAATATTTCATGAATCACCTTGGTTTTCTTTTCCTTCTGGATCATTAACATGTAAAGTGCTAATGTATTGTTTAAAAGTAGTTTTTGTTTGAGGAAGATAAGTCACACATAGTTTCATACTATCATATTTAGTTTGTAGTTTTCATTTTATTTTTATTGGATATTTTATGTATTTACATTTTAAATGTTATCTCCTTTCCTAGTTTCCCCTCTGGCACCCCATTACATCCCCCCTCTCCGTGATTCTATAAGGATGCTCCCCCTCCCATCAATCTGGCACCTTCATAGAAGGTGCCAATACCCCTGCCTCTGCCCTGGCATTTTTCTCCACTGGGAAACCAAGCCTTCACAGGATTAAGGGCCTCTATTCCTATTGATGGCAGGGAGTGGCATCCTCTTCTACATATGTGGCTGGGGCCATGAGTCCCTCGTCTCTTTTGATGGTAGTTTAGTCCCTGGGAACTTTGTGGGGTCTGGTTGGTTGATATTGTAGTCTGTACTTTTAATTTTAGAGGAAATACTAGATACAGAAGAAAAGCTTATATAAATCAAGAATAATAAATGTGAAATATTTCATTATATAATTTTTTCTTTTATTGAAAATAGATTGCTTTCCTCATCAAATATGTCCTAAATATGTTTTTTCCCTCTCCTCCTCCTCCCCATTACTCAATACTTCTCCTCCTATTGGATGCGTTACCTTTCTGTTTCTCATTAGGAAAAACAAGCAAGATTCTAAGTGATTGATATAATATATTATAAGACAAACTAACACATTAGAATTGGACAGGAGAAACAAGAAGAAGGAAAGAAGGCAGGATAAGGTTTAAGACTCAGAGACCTACTCTTTGCACACTCAGGAGTTCCATAAAACCCACTAGATTGGAAAGCATATGGTACATACAAAGAACCTGCTGAAACACCACACAGAACCTTTATATGCTGCTTCAATCTCTGTGAGTTCATATAAGCTTTGATCATGTTAATTTATATAGCCTTGTTTTTTGTGTGTCTTCTAACACCTCTGTCTCTTTCACTCTTTCTGCTTTCTCTTCTACAGGCCCCCTGAAAACTCAGGGAAGAATTTGATGTGGATATGCATTTAGGACTGAGGGTTCTAAGGTTTTTCACTCTCTTCATAATGTCTGGCTGTAAGAATCTCTCTGTATTTGTTCCCATCTGCTACAGGAGGAAGTTTTCTCTGGTCATGACTGAGCTAGGTATAGAGTAGGCCGAATGTCATAAGGAGTCATTTTATCACTGTATATTTGTTTCTTGTTTTGCATCAGAAATGTGGTATTTGATTTTATTCCAGATCACAGGGATATCTAGTCTCAAGTTCCTGGTAACCAAAACAGTGCTGGGTATGGGTTTCATCTCCTGAAGTGGACCTTAAGTCAAATCTGATATCATGTTTAAAAAGGAAAATCAATGGACTGATGAGGGGATAGAATCAGAGCATCAAGTGGGATGAGGGAAAGAGAGGACAGAAAGGAATATGGGGGAAATAATTAATAATAGGGGACATTTTAGGAGCAGTTAAAAAACATAAAGCAATAGGTACATGAAAACGAAACATTAAATATATTATATTATATTATATTATATTATATTATATTATATTAGGTTAGATTATCTAGGGAGACAGTGCCCCACTGGCCATCTCTTGTCATCAGATGAAGCTTTCCATCCTGAGATTGGAATATATCTAATTGAGATGAGGTGTTGGCAAAAGATTGAATCTGCAAACAACCTAGGCTCTTGCTAAGATTAGCAGCTACACTCTACAAACTGATGGCAAGTTCCAACTAGTGATGACAACATCTATAAAATTCATTGATCATAGAGATGTTGAGTAAGTACCTGCAAAGAGCCTTTACTCCTACTTCCCAGATTCTTTGGTATAGAATGGCATTCTGTAGGTTCTCAAAATAGAAACGTAAACACAAACCCTAACCACAAACCCCTTGATTGAAAATGATGTACTATCTGTATGTTATGTTAGTAAAATGATGGCACAAAGTTTATGGGAGTAATCTGAATTAGTAGTTTCTGGAAATGTCATGTGATTTTATAAATTATGTGTTTTTAAATTTCATAGTAGGTAATTTTTAAAACTAACTTCTGAAGGAGACACAATTACTAATGTGTTTAACCTATATCGGCTATATTATGTTGCTATATGATGATTTTAAATAAAGACAATATTAGACATTCTGTTACTATGAATAATATTACCTACTTTGATAAGAAAACAGATGAACAATAAAGAATAGGTTTTAAAATTTTCAAACAGCTACCTTTAATAAACAATTCTAGGAATGGTTTAGATAACATCTGTTAAGAACTTGAAGGGTAGGACTAGAGAGATTTTTCAGTGGTCAAGGGCACTGGCTGCTCTTCCCAAGGTTCTGAATTTAATTCCCAGCAATCACTTTGTGGCTCATAATCATCTACAATGTCATCTAATGTCCCCTTCTCGTACGCAAATGTACACAGAGTACTCGTGCATAAAGCAAATCTTAGAAGGAAAAAAAAAACCTTGAAGGGCAATTCATTCTATAAGTCTGAATTACATGACTGGCTAGATATGCTAACCTGAACATGGGAGAGCCCATTGGTCTTTAATACTATACAAAAAACAAAACAAAACAAAAACCAAAAACCAAACAAACAAAAATAACAGCAGGTAACAGATCATTGCTAAGAGCAAATTAAATATTCTTCCTTGAAGAAGAACATACTTCTTGATTATCCAATACCAAAGATAAGCCCTAACAACATACATATGAGTATACTGACAGAACATTTTGTCCTTAAGTATCTAAGAATACATATATGTAACAACAGCTAAGGAAGAAAAGAGTAATGATTTTGAAAAATAACAAAAGGTTGTATATGAAAAGGTTTGTAGGAACAATGCAATAGAGAAAATGATATATTACAATTTCTAAAAATGAAAAATTAAAAGTTTTGAATGATATTTCCTTACTTAATGAAACACAACTCCCTATTTTTCAATATACCTAGAGATATAGTATACATTTACTATAATATATACATTTATGAATATTAAGACTGATCAGTTTATACATCTCTTTTCAGCTTCCTGTATTTACTAAACTGTGAGAGTTGGAAGCATATTTTTTCATTTCTTTAGATTTATTTGTTCAGCGGTTGTGTAATATTTCATAAAATGAAATGTTACAATATTAAGACCTTCTACTTTTAAGCTTCAAATAATTCTACAGTAAATATTCTATATATTTCTACTTTTACATGGAATATTATTGGTCTTATATAAAATCAGCATTTATGAATACACAATTCTTAGATTTTTACAGTATTTAGTTTTAAGTTAGCTAAATTTTTTAAAAGATTTACTAGTAAAATATGCCTTCCCATTAATAACATGAATACTGATTTTCTCAATTACTAACAAGATTTCTTATTTATTTTTATCTTATAGGATAGTTTATATATTTACATTTCAAATGCTGCCACCTTTCCCAGTTCTCCCCCATCCCTCCTCCCCATGCTTCTATGAGGATGCTCCCTTCCCACTCATTGACTCCCACCTCGACACCCTGGCATTTTCCTACACAGGATAAAAAACCCTCCACAGGACCAAGGACTTCTTCCACTGGTGCCCAACAAGGCCTGCTCTGCTACATATGCAGCTGGAACCATGGGTCTGTCCATGTATACTCTTGTGATGGTGGTTAAGTTTCTGGGAGTTCTGGCTGGTTGTTATTGTTGTTCTAATGGGGTTACAACTCCTTTAATCCTTTCTCTACTTCCTTCAATAGGGACCTTGTTCTCAGTTAAATGGTTGGCTGCCTCTGTATTTGTAATGTTCCTACAGAACTTGACAGGAAACAGCTATATATGGTTCCTGTCAGCATGCCTTTCTTGGCATCAGCACTATTGTCTGGGTTTGATGGCTGCTGTATGTACATGGGCTGGATCCCCAGGTGGGACAGTCTCAGAATAGGCATTCCTTCAGTCTCTGCTCCAAATGTTGTCTCCATATTTCCTCCTAGAAATATTTTTGATCCACCTTCTAAAAAAGACTGAAGTATCTGCACTTTGGTTGTCCTTCTTATTGAGCTTCATGTACTCTGTGGATTCTGTCATTGAGTAATCCAAGTATTGGGTTAATATCCACTTATCAGTGAGTGCATATCAAGTGTGTGTTTTTTGTGATTGGGTTACCTCACTCAGGATGCATGAGGTTCCATCAATTTGCCTATAAATTTCATGTAGTCATTGTTTTTAATAGCTGAGTAGTATTCCATTGTCCAAATATATGACATTTTCTGTATCCATTTCTCTGTTGAGGGACATCTGGTTTCTTTCCAACTTCTGGTTATTATAAATAAGGTTGGAATGAACATAGTGAATGATATGTCCTTGTTATATGTTGGAGCATATTTGGGTATATGCCCAGGAGTTGTATAGCTGGGACTTCAGGTAGTACTATGTCCAATTATATGAGGACCCTCCAGACTGATTTCCAGAGTGGTTGTACCAGCTTGCAATCCCACCAACAATGGAGAAGTCTTCCGCTTTCTCACATACTCACCATCATCTTTTGTCACCTGATGTTATATGTTATATATATATATATATATATATATATATATATATATATAGTCACCAAATATGTATATTATTAGTTTTTAGCCCTCTATTTGGATGTAGGATTGGTAAAGATCTTTTCCCAATCTTCTGGTTGCTGTTTTGTCCTATTGACAGGGTCCTTTGCCATAAAGAAACTTTACAATTTTATGAGGTCCAATTTGTTGACGGGTTCAGGAAATTTTCCCCTGTGCTTATGCTTTTGAGGCTCTTCCCCAATTTTTCTTCTATTAGTTTGAGTGTATCTGATTTAATCTGGAGGTCCTTGATCCATGTGGGTGTGATCTTTTACATGGAGATAAGAAAGAATAAAATTGCATTCTTCTACATGCTCACTGCCATTTGGACCAGCACCATTTTTGAAAATGCTTTTTCCCACTGGATGGTTTTAGCTCCTTTGTAAAAGATCAAGTGACCTTAGGAGTGTGGGTTCATTTCTGGGTGTTCAATTCTATTCCCTTGATCTGCCTGCCTGGCTCTGTACCAATACTACACTCTTTTTAACACTATAATTCTGTAATACAGCTTGATGTCAGGGATGGTGAGTACCCCAGCACTTCTGTTATTGTTGAGAACAGTTTTCACTATTCTGGGTTTTGTTATTCTAAATTTATTTGCACATTGCTCTTTCTAGCTCTATGAAAAACTTAGTTGGTATTTTGATGGGGATTGCATCAACTCTGTAGATTGCTTTTGGCAACATGGCCATTATTACTATATTAATCCTTCCAATCCATGAGCCTGGGAAATCTTTCCATCTTCTGAGATCTTCTTCACTTCTTCAGCGGCTTGAAGTTCTTATCATACAGATCTTTCATGTGCTTAGCTGGAGTCACACTATGTATTTTGCATTATTTGCTACTAGAGTGATGGGTCTCATTTCCGTAATTTCTTCTTCACCCTTTTTATCGTTTGAGTAGAGGAAGGTGACTGATTTATTTGAGAAAAATTTATGACCAACCAATTTGCTAAAGTTGTTTTTCACTTTTAGGGATTCTCTGGTGGAATTTTTGGGGTCACTTAAGTATACTATCACATCATTTGCAAATAGTGAAATTTTGACTTCTTTCTTTCCAATATGTATCTTTTGACCTTCTTGTGTTTTCTAATTGCTCTAGCTAGCACTTTAAGTACTATATGCAGTGCGTACAGAGAGAGTAAGCAGCCTGGTCTTATCTCAGATTTTATTGGGATTGATTCAAGTTTCCCTTCATTTAGGTTAATGTTGGCTACAAGTTTAGTGTATAATACTTTTACTATGTTTAGGCATAAGTCTTGAATTCCTTATCTTTCTAAGAATTTTATCATAGTGTGATATTGAATTTTGTCATATGTTTTCTCTGTATCTAATGAGATTATGATGTATTTTTTTTTCTTCCAGTTTGTTTAAATAGTGGCTTACTTTGATGGATTCCCATCCCTGCTTTTCTTGGGATGAGTCCAACTTGGTCATAGTGAATGATCATTTTGATGTGTTCTTGGATTCCATTTGCAATAATTTTATTGAGTATGTTTGCATCAATATTCATAAGGGAAATTGGTGTGAAGATTGAATTCTTTATACGGTCTTTGTGTGGTGGATGTATAAGAATAATTGTGGAATTTAAGAATGAATTAGGTAGCCTTCCTTCTGTTTCTATTTTGTGGAATAGTTTGAAGAGTATTGGTATTTGGTATTCTTTGAAAGTCTGAGAGAATTCTGCACTAAACACATCTGGTCCTGGGCGTTTTTTGGTTGGGAGACTTTTAATGACTGTTCCTAATTCTTTAGGGGTTAAAAGACTTTTTAGATGGTTTATCTGATCCTGATTTAACTTTGGCACCTGTTCTGTCTAGAAAATTGTCCTGTTATTCATATTTTTCAATTTTGTTGAGTATAGTTTTTTTTGTGGTAGGATCTGATAATATTTTAAATTTCCTCAGTTTCTGTTGTTATTTCTCACCTTTCATTTCTGATTTTCTTAATTTAGAAACTGTCTGTGTGCCTTCTGGTTAGTCTTCTTAAGAGTTTATCTACCTTGTTGATTTTCTCAAAGAGTCAGCTCCTGGTTTTCTTGATTCTTTCTATAGTTGTTTTTGTTTCTATTTGGTGGATATCAACTCTGTGTTTAACTATTTCTTACTCTATACTCCTTTTGGGTGTTTTTGATCCTCTTGGTACTAGACATTTCAGTTGTGGTTTCAAGCTGTTGCTCTCCAGTATCTTTTTGGAGGCACTCAGAGCTATGAGTTTTCCTCTTTGTACTATTTTCAATGTGTCCCATATGTTTGAGTATGGTTTGTCTTCATTTTTGTTAAGCTCTAAAAGTCGTTAATTTCTCTATGTATTACTTGACCAAGTTATCATTGACTAGAGCATTGTTTATCTTCTACGTGAATGTGGGATTTCTGATTTTTTTTTTTTGGCTGAAGACCAGCCTTCACCCCTTGTGATCTGATAGGATGCATGGGATAATTTCAATCTTCTTTTATCTGTTGAGGCCTGTTTTCTCACTGATTATATAGTCAATTTTGGAGAAGGTAACATGAGGTGCTGAAAAGAAGGCATATTCTTTTGTATTCTTTTGTTTTAGGGTGACATGTTCTATAGATATTGCATAAATTTATTTGCTTCATGACTTAAGTTAGTTTCACTGTGTCTCTGTTTAGTTTCTGTTTCCATGATCTGCCCATTGCTAAGAGTTGGGTGTTGAAGTCTCCCACTGTAATTTTGTGTGGTTCAATTTGTGCTTTGAGGTTTAGTAAAGTTTCTTTAACAAATGTGGGTGCATAGATATTTAGAACTGATAGTTCATCTTGGTAGATTTTTCCTTGGATGAGTATGAAGTGTCTTTTGATAACATTTTTGGATACCTTTCTTTGAACTTCAATTTTATTTTATATTAGAATTGCTTCTCCAGTTTGTTTCTAGGCCCCATTTGCTTTGAAAAATGTTTTCTAGAATTTTGTTTTTCTGAGATATTGTCTATCTTTGTCACTGAGGTGCATTCCGTGTATGAAAAAAAAATGTTGGTTCCTATTTACATATACAGTCTGTTAGCCTGTCTTTTTATTGAGGAATTGAGTCCATTTATGTTGGGAGGTATTAGGAACCAATGATTATTATTTGCTATTATTTTTCTTGCTAGAGGTGGAATTATGTTTGTGTGTCTCTCTTCTTTTGGGTTTGTTGAAAGATTAATTCCTTGCTTTTTCTAGAGTGTAATTTTTCTACTTGTATAGGAGTTTTCCATCTATTATCCTTTGTAGAACTGGGTCTTTTGGAAAGATATTATGTAAATTTGCTTTTATCTTGGAAAATCTTGGTTTCTCTATCTCCCAGGATCTTCTAGCTTTCATAGTCTCTGTTGCAGAGTCTGATATAATTCAGGTGGGTCTCCCTTCATATGTTACTTGACTTTTTATTTTTCCTTTCTGCTTTTAATATTCTTTCTTTGCTTTGTGCATCTGGTGTTTTGACTGTTATGTGATGGGAGGAATTCCTTTTCTGTTGCAGTCTATTTGTAGTTCTGTAAGTTTCTTTTATAATCATGGGAATCTCTTCCCTTAAGTTAGGGAAGTTTTCTATAGTTTTGTTGAAGATATTTACTGGCCCTTTAAGTTGAGAACATTAGCTCTCATCTATGCCTATTATTCTTAGGTTTGGTCTTGTATTTTGTCTTGTATGGCCTGGGTATTTTGGGTTAGGAGCATTTTGCATTTTGACTATTGTGTCAATTTTTTCTATGGTACCTTCTGCCACTGAGATTCCCTCTTCTATCTCTTGTACTCTGTTGGTGATGTTTCCATCTATGACTCCTGATCTCTTTGCTAGGATTTCTATCTAAGGGCTTGTCTCTTTCTGGGATTTCTTTATAGTTTCTATATCTATTTTTAGATCCTGGAAGGTTTTGCTCAATTCCTTCACCTGTTTGTTTGTGTTTTCTTGTAATTCTTTAAAGCAATTTTGAGTTTCCTCTTTAAGGGATTTTACTTATTTACCTGTGCTGTTCTATATTTATTTAAGGGAGTTATTCATATCCTTTCTAAACTATCATCATCATGAGATATGACTTTAAATCCAACTCCTGCTTTTCTTGTGTGTTGTGGTATCCAGGACATCCTCTCGTAGGAATACTGGGTTCTGATGATGCAAGTAGCCTTTGTTTCTGTTGGTCGAGTTCTTGTGCTTGACTCTTGCCCTCCAGTTATCTCTTATGTTAGTTTTTCTTGCTGCCTGTGGCTAGAACTTGTCCCTTCTATGGGCCTGTGAGCCTGTGATCTTTAGAGTGAGAGCACTCCTGGGAGACCAGCTCTCCCTGGGCAGTATTTGGGTATGGAGGGTTGTGGGACATCGTTCACTTCAGGGTGTAGATGGGGACTGGAATGATCCTGTGTCTAGCTACTCTATGGTTCCCAGGCCCTGTGTGGTCCTGTCAGATCCCAAATTGTACAGTTATTGATACAAAATTGGAGTCTCACCTGTGGGCTTAGGAATGTTAGCACTCCTGAGAGACCAACTTTCTCCAGGTAGGATTTGAGTACAGAGGACTGTAGGACAGCCTCAGCTCCAGGGTGCAGATGGAGCCAGGAAACTTAAAAAAATCTTTTAATTTGGGTGAGTTTATTAGAAAAGAATTTGAGTGTCAATTTAGTTTGCATATTATAATCTGGATTATTAAAATGCTTGGAAATACTTTTCTCAAAATGCTAATTATATTGGCCTTTTATTTATTGGAATTGTTTATTGTCTTTTTTATAATATATATTAATAAGCATCTTAATCCATACCTCACAGGTTGTTGGTTTGACAGTTACCATTTCCCATGACAGATATTATATAAAGTATTTAAGGTATTCTTGTAGCATAGCTGTCATTTTATTATTTATAACTTAAAGGTTATATATAAAATTTATTAAATTTCATTTCTGTATATGTGTGTGTGTGTGTGTGTGTGTGTGTAAGACAACTCTTCATATCTATGTAACCAATTTCCCTCATTTTTCACAGTTCATTTGTTTAAGTGTCACAATATCATTTGCAATGTCTTCATGGTATCCCAAAATTATTTGCATATAACAATGTCCTTAGTAGATTTTACACACACACACACACACACACACACACACAGAGAGAGAGAGAGAGAGAGAGATACACATGTAACAAAAAAGAAAAAGTGAAATTAGTAAAATCATATTTTAGTTTCTCAAAAAGATTAAATGATAATTTTTCATAGCACATTGTTTGTTATGATTATCAGACAACTCCTCTGATTAGTCCACATTAAAAGATATGATATTTCCTTCAAGGTAGGTTCTGTTTCACCTTTGCTGCAGAGATATTTTCTTAGGTTAATCAGAAATTATTTGACATATCTTTCAGAATGTTTTCTTTTTCAGTATTAACAATATTAAATACAAGTGTCTCTAAAAATTTTTGAGAAATTATTCCAAGGTTTATCAGTGTAGTTGACAGATTTTGAGACAACTTCTACTTATTACCACCTCCCACTCACTACTCTTTCATAATATAATTCTATTGCATGTGGGTGGGATGGCAGATTATGACACAGGTAACTTGATGCTGCTTCTGTGATGATGTTATGCAAAAAATTTATATCTATATTGGTTAGTGACTCTCTACATTACTGTTGCCAATTAAATGACAGTATGTGGGATAGCCCCAGGCAAAACAGAACTTAGGACAGTTCGTAGCTAACTGAAAGAAATCAGAATTCTCAGAATGATTGATCTCTAAGACCCAAGTCTCATCAACTTCTTGAGCCAGGAAACAGATCTTTTCCTAGTACAGCATCAGAAGAGACCTCAGCATTGGGCAGTGCCTTAGTTCTTGCTTTTTGAGATGTTCTGAAGCAAAGGGGCATATAATTCTTTTCTGGACACTTTGTTGTGGAAGCCCATGCTGTAGTATATATGAATTTTTCTAAGACACATGAGAGTGGTCATTTGTTATGTAATGTGAGAAAACCAACATTTTTTTCCCCATCTTTATTAACTTGTGTGTTTCTGATTTACATTTCGATTGTTATTCCCTTTCCTGGTTTCCAGGCCAACATCCCCCTTGCCTCTACCCCTCCCCTTCTCTATGAGTGTTCCCCTCCCCATCCTCCCCCCCCGTTACCACCCTCCCCCAACAATCATGTTCACTGGGGATTTAGTCTTGGCAGAACCAAGGGCTTCCCCTCCCACTGGTGCTGTTACTAGGCTATCATTGCTACCTGTGAGGTTGGAGCCCAGGGTCAGTCCATGTATAGTCTTTAGGTAGTGGCTTAGTCCCTGGAAACTCTGAAAACCAACATTTTTAAAAACACATTTCACATGATTTTCGATATGAAATCCATAATTATTCAAAGAAAATGCACTTCAATTTTTGAATTATGATCTTTTCTTGGGATAGAGAACTGTGGTAAGTTAGATTTTTATCCGTGACAGGGAGTTGGGTGAAGCTACTAGCCATCCATTCTGTTACAAGTATAGAGAAGGAATACGCATGCCATGTTCCCAGAATTACTGACATTATTCTTTATAATTTTTATCCTTTTTTTCGTATCTCCTGAACCACTTTTTATACTTCTTTCTCTGGTGAAATGATAGCAACTGCTATTTAGAGGAAACTTTAGATAATTACCAGCACTTCAGGAGAAAGGCACCGTGGCAATTGCAAGTGAGTTAGAGCTCTCCATTCTATAATCTGATCATCTCAAAAGATTAAAATGTGATAGATGTCGGTAGATCTGCGATAATGCAACATTGCTCAATACACTCAGTTAACAGAAATAAGTAAGAAATGAGAAGAACCATTAATATGTATAATATGACAAGTTGCTTATTGTTTGGGTGAAAGACTGTTGCATCTGTGTGTACTGTGGTTTCAGGGGATTCATGTGAAAACATTAAGTACAGCTGACATGTTAAGCATTTGAACATGTTTACACAAGTGTGCAAGTGGGATGGCTCATCATATAGTTTCAGAATGTAAGAAATGTCATACTTTTCCAAGGTAAAATTGAGCAATTACCAAACTGTCAAAACTGAAAGCACTGAATCTTTTAATTAAGAACTACATAAAATGCTGATTAGAAATATTTGGCAGAGGGGCTCTTGTGGCCCCATCTCTTTTCCTTGCTCAATTTTTCTTTAATAGTGGTGCTACTGACAAGGTGACTATATTCCAGATAATAGATCCAGACTCATCCTTTTTAAAATACTCTAATTAAGCTCAGGGGTCATTAACAATGTGTGAAATTAGGTGAGGGACTTGTTGAAAGGATAAGATAAAAGGGAATATCAGGGGAATAAAGAGTTTAATGGTGGATGACTATAGAAAGACTGCATTGCAATTATTTGTTATTTTCAAAGAAAAATTAAAATATTTTAAATAAAATACTTTTATAATACATATGTAATATCATCAAAAAGAAAAGATTATGGAAATATACCATAGAGTATATACACTCATTGTTTCTAAGTCATTCATTGAGCTTGCAATATTGCCCTTGGATGAAAATATGATTTCCACAGGTTTATAAACTTCACTACCTAACTTCAGCAATTTGGCACTGTGAGAAAAAACACGTTTTCCTGTGATTTGTGCTGGAACAAAGGCCTCGGTGACACTATGATTAGTTGAAAACTGATTATTGAATTAATTTAGTCTGTAGGTAAGAGCATATTTTAAGCACAACCTTATCCCATTCTATCAGTTTAGGAAAAGCCTGGCATCAGGTATAGGACAGAAGTAACCTGCATACCAGCAGGTAGGCTGTGTCTTTAGTTTGAACCACTATACTCATTCAACCTCTGGTCCAAGAAGCATGCTCATATTACCATTTTCATCAAAGAGTTGTGCACAGTGAGGTAACAAAATCTAACCAAATATTTTGAGAATTTTGGAAATGATTTAGCATTCTAAATGCCAGCCAGGGTATCACTGCAGCCTTGAAAAGGTCACACAGTCAAGTGTCAACAGCATTGCTAAGAAATTTTGATGACTTGTGAGAAGACATTCAAAGACTTTTAACGATTCTGCTGTTGATTAAATATGGAGCAACCATTTATTAGTGTTCTGGAGAGTGAAGTAATTAGACAATGATAAAATAGCTCTTTGTAAGCTGGTTTCAGTTCATGGAGAAGTTCAATGTGAAATTAATTGAACTGAAGGGAAGAAAGGTAAAGACGTTGAGGCAGGTGAAGTGGAAACACATTAAAAAAAAAGAAAAGAAAAGTAATAGCAAACTAATGAAGGCATTGTGCAGTCAGCTCCAGAATATGGATGACAATTACAGGAAATTTGCAAAAACCTTGCTTAGTAAATAAAATGCAAAAAGAAAAAAAGGAAAGACTGTAGTCAAAACTGAGTTTCATCTGAGGAACTCTATGCCAGGTGAACCTTCAGTTGATGTTATATTAATGTCTTTTTCCCCCTTATACTAAGCCTTGATTAGCAGTTGTTGACATTGTCATCATGGCAACAATTCACCCAGAAATTCACTGATGTTTAGTGCTCCAACGTTTGTCAGGTCCAGTGTGTTTTCTGCTCTGTGGTTTTTAAATGAGAATTGATTCAAACATTCAGATTACCATGTTTAAAATACCACTTCATGAATCACAGGAGAGATTGAAAACTTTGTCGTAGGCAGAGGTTTTGTTAACAGGTTCTTCTCATTGTGGGTCCATGTTTAACATAATTAAACAGGATAAGCTCAGCTTGAAGTTTAGAAGGTAAGGCTCATCATTGAGCTTTAGCTGAGTGGAAGAGCATCTCCAGTGAGCAGTTCCCAGAGCTTCAGAGCAGAGCTGAGATTATTCAAGTATAAATGAATAGTTGTCCAACCTTAAAGAAATGGGATCATGGCGAGAGAGAGAGAGAGAGAGAGAGAGAGAGAGAGAGAGAGAGAGAGAGAGAGAGAATGAGAAAGAGGCAAATCTATAAGCACATATGATTCAAGGAGCCAAAGTTTAGAATAAAGATTACTATGTACAGAGGTGATCTATAAAGATGTTGAAAGAGGTGGTTTTCTAAGTGTATTTTCCTTTCTGCCATTGGTAATGGCCATAGTTTCTAAAGAAATATTTTTGATGTATTAATTGCTACTAAAAACTTTCACATAAGTATATTTCCAGAAATTGTTCAGAATTTTAGTTTTTCTTTTTTGTAGTATTTTAATATGTCTTGTTTGCATTAAAGTTACAGAGAGTAAGATTCTTGGAAAGGAAAATAATGAACATTAAGAAGAGAAATCAAGAATGCCATAGCTTCCTGGACCCAAATCCCATGGGGAAGAGAGCAGAACACCCAGAAGTATGGATAAACCTGAGAACAAGGAACGGACTACCACTTCTGCCCGTCTCTGTCCAGTTTTGCCCACATCCCTGGACCAAGAGGAAACTGCAAAGTGCCTATGGATACAGGAATATAGAGGCAGTCAGCAGCAAGAAGCTGTTGGGTCCAGCTTGCACCCAGAACTGAACTGAACCAGTCACACAGCTCCCTGCAACAAAATCCCTTGGGAGAGAGAGTTGAACCCTCAGAAGTGTGGTCACTCCTGAGAACTCAGAGAAGACTACTCTCCCCACATTCCTAATCCAAGATGAAATGGCCTAGAGCCATCTGGGCCCTGTGGGAACAGGGACCTAGGAACAATCAGGGGCAGGAACTTTCGGGTTTCTGCCTGTGCCAAGAGCTGAAAGCCAGTTGCCAGGAGCACTTACAAACCTGAGAGCAGAGCTCTTTGTTCCCATATCTGGCTAAAAGAACACAGGTCTACAGGAGTGTTGACACACAGGCCTAGAGGAAGGTCAAACCACAGTCAGAGACAGCAGGACAAGCTAAGACCAGAAACAACCTGATGGCAAGAAGCAAGTGCAGGAACATAAGCACCAAAAACCAAGACCACTTGGCATCATCAGTGCCTAGTTCTCCCACCAAAGCAAATATTGGATATCCAAACACACCAGAAAAGCAAAGTTTAGAGTAAAAATCACATTTTATGATGGATGGATGATTTTAAGAAAGACATAAATAACTCCTTAAAGAACTACAGGAAACACAAGTAAATGAGTTGAAGTCTTTAAAGAGGAAGCACAAAAATCTCTTAAAGAATTAGAGGAAAACACAACCAAATTAGTGAAGGAATTGAAAAAAAATCCAGGATTTAAAAATGGAAATAGACACAATAAAGAAAGCATAAAGGGAAACAACCCTAGAGATAGAAAGTTTAGGGAAGAAATCAGGAGTCATAGATGCAAACATCATGAACAGAATACAAGAGATAGAAGAAAGAATCTCAGGGGCAGTAGACACCATAGAAAGCATTGACACGACCTTCAAGGATAATGTAAAATGCACAAAGCTCCAATCCCAAAAGATCCAGGAAATCCAGGACACAATGAGAAAATCAAACCTGAGGTTAAGAGGTATAGAAGAGAGTGAAGACTCTCAACATAAAGGTCCAGGAAATATCTTCAACAGAATTATAGAAGAAATCTTCCCTAATCTAAAGAAAGAGATGGCCATAAAATACAAGAAGCATACAGAACTGCAAAAATATTGTACCAGAAAAGAAATTCCTTCTGTCACATTATAGTCAAAAGACCAAATGTAGAAACTAAAGAAAGAATATTAAAAGCAGTAAGGGAAAAAGGTCAAGTCACATAAAAAGGCAGACCTATGAGAATTACACCAGACCACTCACCAGAGACTGTGAAGCCAGAAGATCCTGGGAAGATGTCATACGAACCCTAAGAGAACACAAATGCCAGCCAATGCTACTACATCCAGGAAAACTCTCAATTAACATAGATGGAGAAACCAAGGTATTTCATGACAAAACCAAATTTACACAGTATCTTTCTACAAATCCATCCATACAAAGAATAAGAGATGGAAAAATCCAGCACAAGGAGGCACACTATACCCTATAAAAAGCAGGAAAGTAATCTCCTTGCAACAAAAACCTTAGGAAGATAGACACACAAACAGAATTCCACCTCTATCAATGAAAAAAAGAGGAAGAAACAATCATAATTCTTTAATAACTCTCGACGTCAATGGTCACAATTCCTAAATAAAATGACCTAGACTATCAGACTGGATACATAAAGAGGACCCAGAATTTTGCTGCATACAGGAAACACACCTCAGAGAAAAAGACAGAAACTACCTCAGAGTAAAAGGCTGGAAAACAATTTTCCAAGCAAACAGTCTGAAGAAGGCAGCTGGAATAGCCATTTCTAAAATCTAATAATGATCTTCCAACCAAAAGTCATCAAAAAAGATAAGGAAGGACACTTCATATTCATCAAAGGAAAATCCAACAAGATGAACTCTCAGTCCTAAATATCTATGCTTTGAATACAAGGGCACATACCTTCATAAAAGAAGCCTTACTAAAGCTCAAACCATACATTGTAATTCTCACAATAATAATAGGAGATTTCAACACCCCACTCTCATAAATGGACAGTTCATGGAAAGAGAAATAACAGAGACATAGGGAAACTAGCAGAATTTATTCTAAGAGGAAAAGTCATAGCTCTGAGTGCCTCCAAAAAGAAACAGGAGTGAGCATATATCAGCACCTTGACAACACACCTAAAAGCTTTATAACAAAAAGAAGCAAATATATACAAGAAGAGTAAAAGACAGGAAATAATCAAGATAGATAAATCCATAGCCAGACTACCCGGAGGGTACAGAGAATGTATCTAAATCAACAAATTCAGAAAAGAAAAGGTAGACAAAACAACAGAATCTGAGGCAATTCAAAGAATCATCAGATCATACTGCAAAAGCCTATATTCAACAAAATTGCAAAATCTGGAGGAAATGGACAATTTTCTAGACAACTACTAATTACTAGTTAAATAAGGAACAAATAAATCATCTAAACAATCCCATAACTACTAAAGAAATAGAAGTATTTATTAAAAGTCTCCTAACCAAAAGGACCAGATGGGTTTAGTGCAGAATTTTGTCAGACCTACATAGAGGACCTCTTACCAATACTCTCCAAACTATTCCACAAAATAAAATAGACAGAGCACTATGAAATTCCTTCTATGAAGTCACAATTCCACTTATACCTAAACCACAAAAAGATTCCACAAAGAAAGAGAATTGTAGACTAATTTCACTTATGAATATCGATACAAATATACTCAATATAATTCTCACAAACAGAATCCAAGAACATATCAAAACGATCATACATCATGATCAAGTAGGCTTCATCCCAGGTATGCAGGGATCTTTCAGTATATGAAAATTCATCAACATAATCCACTGTATAAACAAACTCAAAGAAAAAAAACCACATGATCATTTCGTTAGATGCTGAGAAAACATTTGACAAAATTCAACACCCCTTCATGATAAAAGTCCCAGAAAGATCAGTAATTCAAAACTTTTACCTAAACATAATAAAAGTCACATACAGTAAACCAGTAGCTAATACTAAACTAAATGGAGAGAAACTTGAAGCAACCCCACTAAAATCAGGGACTAGACAAGTCTCCCCAGTCTCTCTGTTCTTATTTAATATAATACTCAAAGTTCTAGCTAGAGTAATCAGACAATGAAAGGAGTTCAAATGGATACTATTGGAAAGGGAGAATTCAAAATATCACTATTTGCTGTTAATAATAGAATATACTTAAGTGACCCCAAAAGTTCCAACAGAGAATTACTAATTCTGACAAACCACCTCAGCAAATTGGCAGGGTATTAAATTAACTCAAACAAATCAGTAGCCTTCCTCTAATCAAAGGATAAACAGCATGAGAAAACAATTAGGGAAATGATACCCTTCACATTAATCCCAAATAATATAAAATGTCTTGTTGTGACTTTAACCAAGCAAGTGAAACCTCTGGATGACAAGAACTTCAAGTCTCTAAAGAAAGAAACCGAAGATCTCAGAAGATGGAAAGACTTCACATGCTCATGGATTGGCAGGATTAATATAGTAAAAATGTCCATTTTGCCAAAAGACATCTACAGGTTCAGTGCAATCCCCGTCATAATTCCTACTCAATTCGTCATAGAGTTAGGGAGAACAATTTGCAAATTCATTTGGAATAACAAAAAACTGAGGATAGCCAAAAATATACTCAGCAATAAAAGAACTTCTTTGGGAATCCGCATTCCACATATATACAGAGAACCACCAAAACTAGATAAGATTGATAAACATAAGAAGTTCATTCTGAGAGAAACCAGATAGAGATGTTCCTGAGAGACACAACAAGAGCATGTCAAATACAAAGATGAAGGTTAGCAGCAAACCATTGAACTGAGAATGGGACGCTGCTGGAGGAATTAGAAAAAGGGTTGAAAGAGCAGAAGGGGCATGCTACCCTGTAAGAAAAATTACAACCAAACAGAGCTCCCAGGGACTAAACCACTCCCCAAAGTCCAACTGCATATGTAGCAGAGGATGGCCTTGTTGGCCACCAATGGAAGCAGAAGCCCTTGATCCTGCCAATGTTGGAACTTCAGTGTAGGGAAATTTCAGGGGGTAGGAAGGGGGTGTTGGATGGTGAGGGAAAACCTTCATAGAAGAAGGGAAGTAGATGGGATAGGGAGCTTATGTCCAGGAAACCAGGAATGGGTATAACATTTGAAATGTAAGTAGAAAAAAAATCCAATAACAAAAAGAGAAGAGAATGCATTTTCAAGAGCTTTTCATCATAAAGAAATGATAAGTGTGAACGCATGTCCTTAACTTGAGTTAGACACTACATGTGTATATGCATCAATGCACTGCATAGTAACTAAAAATATTTTTTAGGCTTTTTATGTGTTATTTAAAAATAAATAAACTTCAATCAAACATTGCATTTAAGTCTCACTTCCTGCCACAATGAAATAAAAGACTGAAATATTTCATAGATTTAAGCAACAAGACGTAGAGAAAGGGGAAATAAAAATGGAGCTTAAGATAGTTGGTTACATGATACCACAGTTAAGTAGTAGCAAGCAAGGGTAGATCATGTTCTCTCTCTCTCTCTCTCTCTCTCTCTCTCTCTCTCTCTCTCCCTCTCTCTCTCTCTCTCTCTCTCTCTCTCTCTCTCTCTCTCTCTCTCTCTCTTGGATGAAGAATCATTTAAAGCCTGTGATTATCCTCTCATAACTCACATATACATAGTCAAGCATCCCATGGCCAGGAAATAGTTCCACCCACAGTAAATATGGGTCTTCACACATTAATCAATACGTCCATCTGTCAGGTGATTCTGGAGTCTGTCAAGTTTACATTTACCACTAGCTATCATAAGTGAGAATGGAAAGAGACAGGACTCAATGTTATGATTACCCAGTTTTTTCCACTGATTCCAGTTTTCAGTGAAGCCGTTGGCAGTAAAACAAAAATCTAGTAGATTCTCAAAGGTCAAGACACATTGCTAATGGTACTAAAAGATAAAGAAAGTAGAAGCCCGGTTCAGTGTACAAAACAGAGTGGCTAAATCTGAGCAAAAAGATTGAGAGTTCTTAAGAGGGTCCTTCTTCAGTAGGTTAACTCGGAATCAGAAATACAATACTGAAGGTTTCCTCATATAGGGAAATCCTGGCTTTTAATTCTTATGTGTATTTCTTTCTGAGAGCAGTAGGTAGAACCCAGGCAAATACTGATGGAATAATTAAATGTAGTAAAGATATGAAGTTTTAAGGAAGAGGAGGGAGAAAGTAGAAGGCATGAAAAGTTGCAAATGGGAATATGGGCTGTGGAAATATCTAGATGAATGATTGGAGAGGTAGGAAGAACCAACCAAAACTGTTTAAAAATACCGTAGTTAAGCCTGATATCTTTCTATTCTGTGCTAATTAACAAAGAAAAATGAAACAAAAACCTGCACTCTTCAAACTTAGTGTTTGAAATTGATGCTTGCAATTTTAAACCACTTGAAATTGCTTAGCCTATATTTTCCCTCTTGAAGAGCTATTTGAAGTTGCATAACCAACCCTTTTCTTGCTCATTGGGTTTCTTTGTTAGTTTCTGCTTTGAGGCAATAAAAACTCATGCAGCCATGGCTTGGTTTTTGGGTTACCTAGTTTGTCTTTGGTCATATGCTCTATTCCAACTTATGCACCTCAGTTGTGAGTTCCTTCTACATTCCAAAGTGCACCAGGGTCACAAATATCTACTTATTCTAAGGGCTCTAATGTATTTCCTACCATTGTATTCTTTTGAGTCAAATTCAAAAACATAATACATACAAAAGCTACAATAATGTTGGAAGCAGCCTCAAGATAGTAGAAGCAGCCTTCATGTTAAAAAGCAATTATATTTTAGCCTTATGTTAGAACAAAAGCAATAGCCTATGTTAGATCAAAACCGCCATACCTATGCCTGCACCTGCAGTTCTGTTTGAATTCAATAGATAAAATATATCTGGTTGTCAGGTCACTTAGAACCAGTGGTCAGGCACTGGTGGTCAGGTCACTAAGCAACACACCCTACTGTTCCTCTTGCTTGGCCGATTTACCCAGCCAATATTCTGATCATTGAGTCAGGCCCATTCTTTGTGGTTACCTAACACGTCCCCACATCTTGCTTCTACCATCTTGCTTCTGCTTGAGAAAAATTAAAAATTGTCTGCCTGATCAGACTTCCTGACTTGCTGTCCATTTTTTGTGTATCTTGTTCCCCATTCTCTCCTAGGTGGACCCTAAAACCTGGTTGAGTGCCCTGTGGGACAGGGCAAATAATATTTCTTGTGGGAAAATTAAATCATATCCATAATTCATAGGAGAATTATTATCTGTAGCTTATTAAGTGCACCTGGTTCATGCCTTTCATTTTTTAAAGGAAATATGAAGTTTATTTCTAGGAAATCAATCACAAACACAGTTATTAAGAAAAAACTCATGCCCTACCTCACGGATCCTGCCCACAGCTCACTGCTCCCAAACCCCTTAGGAGAGAGAGCTCACTGCCCGGAGAGGTCGGCACTCCTGAGACAGAACAGCGAAAGAGACCACCAACACTGCCCACCCCTGCCCACATCCCTGGCCCAAGAGGAAACTGTATACAGCCTCTAGGTTCCTGTAGATAAGGGCACAGGAGCAGCAGGTCCCCTGCGTCTGAGACACCGCTGGAACCTAAAGGGACCGACCAGATAAACAGTTGTCTGTGCAAAAATCCCATGGGAGGGAGAGCTAAACCTTCAGAGAGGGAAACCAGCCTGGGAAACCAGAAGAGACTACACTCTGGCCACATCTCTGACTCCAGAGGAAAACACCAAAAGCCACCTGGGACCCTGGTGCACGGGGGCTCCTGGAAAGGGCAGTGGGGGTCCTCCTGGTTGCTCCTCTCAGAGAGATCATAAGCAACACCCCATGAGGAAACTTGAGCCTCAGGACCACAGGTAAGACCAATTTTTCTGCTCCAAGCGACCTGCCTGGTGAACTCAGGACACAGACCCACAGGAACAGCTGAAGATCTGTAGATAGGAAAAACTACACGCCCGAAAGCAGAACACTCTGTCCCCATAACTGACTGAAAGAAAATAAGAAAACAGGTCTACAGCACTCCTGACACACAGGCTTATAGGACAGTCTAGCCACTGTCAGAAATAGCAGAACAAAGTAACACTAGAGATAATCTGATGGCGAGAGGCAAGCGCAGGAACCCAAGCAACAGAAACCAAGACTACATGGCATCATCGGAGCCCAATTCTCCCACCAAAGCAAACACAGAATATCCAAACACACCAGAAAAGCAAGATCTAGATTCAAAATCATATTTGATTATGATGCTGGAGGAATTCAAGAAAGAAATGAAGAACTCCCTTAGAGAAACGCAGGAAAACATTAATAAACAAGTAGAAACCTACAGAGATGATGACAAAAATCCCTGAGAGAATTCCAGAAAAACACAATCAAACAGTTGAAGGAATTAAAAATGTAAATAGAAGCAATCAAGAAAGAACACATGGAAAAAACCCTGGATATAGAAAACCAAAGGAAGAGACACAGAGCCATAGATACAAGGATCACCAAGAGAATACAAGAGATAGAAGAGAGAAACTCAAGAGCAGAAGATTCCATAGAAATCACCGAATCAACTGTCAAAGATAATGTAAAGCAGAAAAAGCTACTGGTCCAAAAGATACAGGAAATCCAGAACTCAATGAGAAGATCAAACATAAGAATAATAGGCATAGAAGAGAGTGAAGACTCCCATCTCAAAGAACCAGTAAATATCTTCAACAAAATTATAGAAGAAAACTTCCCTAACCTAAAGAAAGAGATACACATAAGTATACAAGAAGCCTACAGAACTCCAAATAGATTGGACCAGAAAAGGAACTCTTCCCATCACATAATAGTCAAAACACCAAATGCACAAAATAAAGAAAGACTACTAAAGCAGTAAGGGAAAAAGGTCAAGTAACATATAAAGGCAGACCTATCAGAATTACACCAGACTTTTCGCCAAAAACTATGAAAGCCAGAAGATCCTGGACAGATGTCATACAGACACTAAGAGAACACAAATGCCAGACCAGGTTACTGTATCCTGCAAAACTCTCAATTAAGATAGATGGAGAAAGCAAGATATTCCATGACAAAACCAAATTTACAAAATATCTTTCTACAAATCCAGTGCTACAAAGGATAATAAATGGTAAAGCCCAACATAAGGAGGCAAGCTACACCCCAGAAAAAGCAAGAAAATAATCGTCTTGGCAACAAAACAAGGAGAAGGAAAGCACACAAACATAACCTCACATTCAAATATGAATATAACAGGAAGCAATAATCACTACTCATTAATATCTCTCAACATCAATGGACTCAACTCCCCAATAAAAAGACGTTAACAAACTGGATATGCAACGAGGACCATGCATTCTGCTGCCTACAGGAAACATACCTCAGAGAAAAAGACAGACACTACCTCAGAGTGAAAGGCGGGAAAACAACTTTCCAAGCAAACGGTTGGAAGAAGCAAGCTAGAGTAGCCATTGTAATATCAAATAAAATCAATTTTCAACTAAAATTCATCAAAAAAGATAAAGAAGGACACTTCATATTCATCAAAGGAAAAATCCACCAAGATGAACTCTCAATCCTAAATATCCGTGCCCCAAATACAAGGGCAACTACATACGTAAAAGAAACCTTACTAAAGCTCAAAACACACATTGCACCTCACACAATAATAGTAGGAGACTTCAACACCCCACTCTCATCAATGGACAGATCATGGAAACAGAAATTAAACAGAGACGTAGACAGACTAAGAGGAGTCACGAACCAAATGGACTTAACAGATATTTATAGAACATTCTATCCTAAAGCAAAAGGATATATATTCTTCTCAGCTCCTCATGGTACTTTCTCCAAAATTGACCATATAATTAGTCAAAAAACGGACCTCAACAGGTAGAGAAAGATAGAAATAATCCCATGCGTGCTATCAGAATACCATGGCCTAAAGATGGTCTTCAATAACAATAAGGGAAGAACGCCCACATATACATGGAAGTTGAACAATGCTCCACTCAACGATAACCTGGTCAAGGAAGGAATAAAGTAAGAAATTAAAGACTTCGTAGAATTAATGAAAATGAAGGTACAACATACCCAAAATTATGGGACACAATGAAAGCTGTGCTAAGAGAAAAACTCATAGCTCTGAGTGCCTCCAGAAACAAACAGGAGTGAGCATATATCAGCAGCTTGACAGCACACCTAAAAGCTCTAGAACAAAAAGAAGCAAATACACCCAAGAGGATTAGAAGGCAGGAAATATTCAAACTCAGAGCTGAAATCAACCAAGTAGAAACAATAAGGACCATAGAAAGAATTAACAGAACCAAAAGTTGGTTCTTTGAGAAAATCAAAAAGATAGATAAACCCTTAGCCAGACTAACGAGAGGACACAGAGATTTTGTCCAAATTAATAAAATCACAAATGAAAAGGGATACATAACAACAGAATCAGAGGAAATTCAAAAAATCATCAGATCTTACTACAAAAGCCTATATTCAACAAAACTTGAAAATCTGCAGGAAATGGACAATTTCCTAGAGAGATGCCAAGTACCGAAGTTAAATGAGGAACAGATAAACCAGTTAAACAACCCCATAACTCCTAAGGAAATAGAAGCAGTCATTAAAGGTCTCCAAACTGAAAAGAGCCCAGGTCTAGATGGGTTTAGTGCAGAATGCTATCAAACCTTCATACAAGACCTCATACCAATACCATCCAAACTATTCCACAAAATTGAAACAGATAAAGCACTACAGAATTCCTTCTATGAAGCCACAATTACCCTTATATGTAAACCACACAAGGAACCAACAAAGAAAGAGAACTTCAGACCAATTTCCCTTATGAATATTGGCGCAAAAACACTCAATAAAATTCTTGCAAACTGAATCCAAGAGCAAATCAATACAATCATCCACCATGATCAAGTAGGCTTCATCCCAGGCATGCAGGGATGGTTTAATTTAATTTTATTTTTTATTAACTTGAGTATTTCTTATATACATTTGGAGTGTTATCCCCTTTCCCAGTTTCTGGGCAAACATACCCCTCCAATCTCCCCTTCTTTATGGGTGTTCCCCTCCCCAACCTCCCCCCCTTGCTAACCTACGCCCAACAATCTAGTTCACTGTGGGTTCTGTCTTAGCAGGATCAAGGGCTTCCCCTTCCACTGGTGGTCTTACTAGATTATTCATTGCTACCTATGAGGTCACAGTCCAGGGTCTGTCCATGTATAGTCTTTAGGTAGTGGCTTAGTCCCTGGAAGCTCTGGTTGCTTGGCATTGTTGTTAATATGGGGTCTGGAGCTCCTTCAAGCTCTTTGAGTTCATTCTCTCATTCCTTCACCGGAGGTCCCGTTCTCAGTTCAGTGGTTTGCTGCTGGCATTCGCCTCTGTATTGCTGTATTCTGGCTGTGTCTCTCAGGAGAGATCTATATCCAGCTCCTGTCGGCCTACACTTCTTTGCTTCATCCATCTTGTCTATTTGGATGGATGTATATGTATGGGCCACATGTGGGGCATGCTCTGAATGGGTTTTCCTTCTTTCTCTGTTTTAATCTTTGCCTGTCTATTCCCTGCCAAGGGTATTATTGTTCCCCTTTTAAAGAAGGAGTGAAGCATTCACATTTTGATCATCTGTCTTGAGTTTCATGTGTTCTAGGCATCTAGGGTAATTCAAGCATTTGGGCTAATAGCCACTTATCAATGAGTGCATACCATGTGTGTTTTTCTGTGATTCGGTTACCTCACTCAGGATGATATTTTCCAGTTCGAACCATTTGCCTATGAATTTCACAAAGTCATTGTTTTTGATAGCTGATTAATATTCCATTGTGTAGATGTGCCACATTTTCTGTATCCATTCCTCTGTTGAAGGGCATCTGGATTCTTTCCAGCTTCTGGCTATTATACATAAAGCTGCTATGAACATAGTGGAGCACGTGTCTTTTTTATATGTTGAGGCATCTTTTGGGTATATGCCCAAGAGAGGTATAGCTGGATCCTCAGGAAATTCAATGTCCAATTTTCTGAGGAACCTCCAGACTGATTTCCAGAATGGTTTTACCAGTCTGCAATACCACCAACAATGGAGGAGTGTTCCTCCTTCTCTGCATCCTTGCCAGCATCTGCTGTCACCTGAGTTTTTGATCTTAGCCATTCTCACTGGTATGAGGTGAAAACTCAGGGTTGTTTTGATTTGCATTTCCCTTATGACTAAAAATGTTGAACATTTCTTTACGTGTTTCTCACCCATTCGGCATTCCTTAGCTGTGAATTCTTTGTTTAGCTCGGAACCCCATTTTTTAATAGGGTTATTTGTCTCCCTGCGGTCAAACTTCTTGAGTTCTTTGTATATTTTGGATATAAGGCCTCTATCTGTTGTAGGATTGGTAAAGGTCTTTTCCCAATCTGTTGGTTGCCGTTTTGTCCTAACCTCAGTGTCCTTTCCCTTACAGAAGCTTTGATTTTTATCTTTTTATGAGATCCCATTTGTCAATTCTTGATCTTATAGCATAAGCCATTGGTGTTTTGTTTGTTTTCCAGTGCCCATGTGTTCCAGATGCTTCCCTAGTTTTTCTTCTATTAGTTTGAGTTTACCTGGTTTGATGTGGAGGTCCTTGATCCACTTGGACTTAAGCTTTGTACAGGGTGATAAGCATGAATCAATCTGCATTCTTCTACATGTTGACCTCCAGTTGAACCAGCACCATTTGCTGAAAATGCTATCTTTTTTCCATTGAATGGTTTTGGCTCCTTTGTCAGCAGTCAAGTGTCCATAGATGTGTGGGTTCATTTCTGGGTCTTCAATTCTGTTCCATTGGTCTATCTGTCTGTCTGTGTACCAATACCATTCAGTTTTTATCACTATTGCTCTGTAATACTGCTTGAGTTCAGGGATAGTGATTCCCCCTGAAGTCCTTTTATTGTTGAGGATAGTTTTAGCTATCCTGGGTTTTTTGTTATTCCAGATGAATTTGCAAATTGTTCCTCTAACTCTTTTAAGAATTGGATTGGTATTTTGATAGGGATTGCATTGAATCTGTAGATCGCGTTTGGTAAAATGGCCATTTTTACTATAATAATCCTGCTGATCCATGAGCATGGGAGACTTTCCATCTTCTGAGGACTTCTTCAATTTCTTTCTTCAGAGTCTTGAAGTTCTTATTGTACAGATCTTTTACTTGCTTGGTTAAAGTCACACCGAGTTACTTTATAATATTTGGGTCTATTATGAAGGATGTCATTTCCCTAATTTCTTTCTCGGCTTGTTTCTCTTTTGTGTAGAGGCAGAATACTGATTTATTCGAGTTAATTTTATACCCAGCCACTTTGCTGAAGTAGTTTTTCAGCTTTAGTAGTTCTCTGGTGGTACTTTTGTGAACTCTTAATCCTAAATATCTATGCCCCAAATACAAGGGCACCTACTTACGTAAAAGAAACCATACTAAATCTCAAAACACACATTACACCTCACACAATAATAGTAGGAGACTTCAACACCCCACTCTCATCAATCGACAGATCATGGAAACAGAAATTAAACAGAGACATAGACAGACTAAGAGGAGTCACGAACCAAATGGACTTAACAGATATTTATAGAACATTCTATCCTAAAGCAAAAGGATATACATTCTTCTCAGCTCCTCATGGTACTTTCTCCAAAATTGACCATATAATTGGTCAAAAAATGGGCCTCAACATGTACAAAAAGATAGAAATAATCCCATGCGTGCTATCGGACCACCACGGCCTAAAACTGGTCTTCAATAACAATAAGGGAAGAATGCCCACATATACGTGGAAATTGAACAATGCTCTACTCAATGATAACATGGTCAAGGAAGAAATAAAGAAAGAAATTAAAGACTCTTTAGAATTTAATGAAAATGAAGGTACAACATACCCAAACTTATGGGACTCAATGAAAGCTGTGCTAAGAGGAAAACTCATAGTGCTGAGGGCTTGCAGAAAGAAACAGGAAAGAGCATATGTCACCACCTTGACAGCACACCTAAAAGCTCTAGAACAAAAAGAAGCAAATACACCCAGGAGGAGTAGAAGGTAGGAAATAATCAAACTCAGAGGTGAAATCAACCAAGTAGAAACAAAAACGACCATAGAAAGAATCAACAAAACCAAAAGTTGGTTCTTTGACAAAATCAACAAGATAGAAAAACCCTTAGCCAGACTACCGAGAGGACACAGAGAGTGTATCCAAATTAACAAAATCAGAAATGAAAAGGGATACATAACTACAGATTCAGAGGAAATTTAAAAATCTTCAGATCTTACTATAAAATCCTATATTCAACAAAACTTGAAGATCTGCAGGAAATGGACACTTTCCTAGACAGATACCAGGTACTGAAGTTAAACCAGGAACGGATAAACCAGTTAAACAACCCCACAACTCCTAAGGAAATAGAAGCAGTCATTAAAGGTCTCCCAACCAAAAAGAACCCAGGTCCAGACGGGTTTAGTGCAGAATTCTATCAGACCTTCATAGAAGACCTCGCACTAATATTATCCAAACTGTTCCACAAAATTGAAACAGATGGAGCACTACCGAATTCCTTCAATTAAGCCATAATTACTCTTATACCTAAACCACACAAAGACACAACAAAGAAAGAGAACTTCAGACCAATTTCCCTTATGAATATCGACACAAAAATACTCAATAAAATTCTGGAAAACCGAATCCAAGAGCACATCAAAACAATCATCCACCATGATCAAGTAGGCTTCATCCCAGGCATGCAGGGATGGTTTAATATATGGAAAACCATCAATGTGATCCATTATATAAACAAACTGAAAGAACAAAACCACATGATCATTTCATTAGATGCTGAGAAAGCACTTGACACAATTCAACACCCCTTCATGATAAAAGTCCTGGAAAGAATAGGAATTCAATGCCCATACCTAAACATAGTAAAAGCCATATACAGCAAACCAGTTGCTAACATTAAACTAAATGGAGATAAACGTGAAGCAATCCCACTAAAATCAGGGACTAGACAAGGCTGCCCACTCTCTACCTACTTATTCAATATAGTTCTTGAAGTTCTAGCTAGAGTAATCAGACAACAAAAGGAGATCAATGGGATACAGACTGGAAAAGAAGAAGGCAAAATATCACTATTTGCAGATGATCTGATAGTATATTTAAGTGATCCCAAAAGTTCCAAGAGGAGCAAAAGTCAGGAAATAATCAAAACCTGATAAAAAAACTTCAGCAAAGTGGCTGGGTATAAACTTAACTCAAATAAATCAGTAGCTTTCCTCTACACAAAAGATAAACAAGCAGAGAAAGCAATTAGGGAAACAACAGCCTTCATAATATTCCCAAATAATATAATATACCTTGGTGTGACTTTAACAAAGCAAATAAAAGATCTGTACAATAAGAACTTCAAGCCTTGAAGAAAAAATTGAAGAAGACCTCAAAAGATAGAAAGATCTCCCATGCTCATGGATCAGCAGGATTTATATAGTAAAAATGGACATTTTACCAAATGCGATCTACAGATTTAATGCAATCCCCATCAAAATACCAATCCAGTTCTTCAAAGAGTTAGACAGAACAATTTGCAAATTCATCTGAAATAACAAAAACCCAGGATAGCTAAAACTATCCTCAACAATAAAGGACTTCAGGGGGAAATCACTATCCCTGAACTGAAGCAGTATTACAGAGCAATAGTGATTAAAAAAACAAAAAAACAAAAAAAAAAAAACTTCATGGTATTGGCACAGAGACAGACAGATAGACCAATGGAATAGAATTGAAGACCCAGAAATGAACCCATTCACCTATGGTCACTTGATTTTTGACAAAGGAGCCAAAACAATCAAATGGAAAAAAAAGATAGCATTTTCAGAAAATGGTGCTCGTTCAACTGGAGTACAACGTGTAGAATAATGCAGATCGATCCATGCTTATCACCCTGTACAAAGCTTAAGTCCAAGTGGATCAAGGACCTCCACATCAAACCAGATAGACTCATAGTAATTGAAAAAAAAGTGGGGAAGCATCTTGAACACATGGGCACTGGAAAAAACTGCCTGAACAAAACACCAATGGCTTATGCTCTAAGATCAAGAATTGACAAATGGGATCTCATAAAACTGCAAAGCTTCTGCAAGGCAAAGGACACTGTGGTTAGGACAAAACGGCATCCAACAGATTGGGGAAAAATCTTTACCAATCCTACAACAGATAGAGGCTTTATATCCAAAATATACAAAGAACTCAAGAAGTTTGACCGCAGGGAGACAAATAACCCTATTAAAAAATGGGGTTCAGAGCTAAAAAAAAGAATTCACAGCTGAGGAATGTCGAATGGCTGAGAAACACCTAAAAAATGTTCAACATCTTTAGTCATAAGGAAAATGTAAATCAAAACAACCCTCAGATTTCTCCTCACACCAGTGAGAATGGGAAAGATCATAAACTCAGGTGACAGCAGATGCTGGCGAGGATGTGGAGAATGAGGAACACTCCTCCATTGCTGGTGGGATTGCAGACAGGTACAGCCATTCTGGAAATCAGTCTGGAGGTTCCTCAGAAAATTGGACATTGAAATACCCGAGGAACCAGCTATACCTCTCTTGGGCATATACCCAATGATGCCCCAACATATAAAAAAGACACGTGCTCCACTATGTTCAGAGCAGCTTTATGTATAATAGCCAGAAGCTGGAAAGAACCCAGATGCCCTTCAACATAGGAATGGATACAGAAAATGTGGTACATCTACACACTGGAATATTACTCAGCTATCAAAAACAATGACATTGTGAAATTCATAGGCAAATGGTTGGAACTGGAAAATATCATCCTGAGTGAGGTAACCGAATCACAGAAAAACACACATGGTATGCACTCATTGATAAGTGGCTATTAGCCCAAATGCTTGAATTACCCTTGATGCATAGAACACATGAAACTGAAGACGGATGATCAAAATGTGAATGCTTCACTCCTTCTTTAAAAGGGGAACAATAATACCCTTGGCATGGAATAGAGAGGCAAAGATTAAAACAGACACAGAAGGAACACCCATTCAGAGCCTGCCCCACATGTGGCCCATACATATACAGTCACCCAGTTAGACAAGGTGGGTGAAGCAAAGAAGTGCAGGCTGACAGGAGCCGGATATAGATCTCTCCTGAGAGACACAGCCAGAATACAGCAAATACAGAGGCGAATGCCAGCAGCAAACCACTGAACTGAGAACAGGACCCCTGTTGAAGGAATCAGAGAAAGAACTGGAAGAGCTTGAAGGGGCTCGAGACCCCATATGAACAACAATTCCAAGCAACCAGAGCTTCCAGGGACTAAGCCACTACGTAATGACTATACATGGACTGACCTTGGACTCTGACCTCATAAGTAGAAATGAATATCCTAGAAAGATCACCAGTTGAAGTGCAAGCCCTTGGTTCTGCTAAGACTGAACCCCCATTGAACGTGATTGTTGGGGGGAGGGCGGTAACGGGGGGAGGATGGGGAGGGGAACACCCAAAAAGAGGGGAGGGGTAGTCGTTAGGGGGATGTTGGCCCGGAAACCTGGAAAGGGAATAGCACTTGAAATGTAAATAAGAAATACTCAAGTTAATAAAAATATTAATAAAAAATTTGCAAAAAGAAAAACTCATATAAAATGACATTTAATAAATTTATTGAATATATATATCTTTCATTAAAGAAATGGTATATATCCTTGATTATCAATGGTTCATTGTGTAGATTTAATCATCCACAGAAAGGTATTGAAAACAAAGCACATATTGTATATATACAGATTATTTTCTTGCCATTTCTTCCTAAACAGCAGAATGCAAGAATAAAACAGAATATAAATATTTATATTTTATTACATACTATATATATATATCTATATATATATAAAGAGATTATTTGAAACATATACAGTGAAATGGAAGTTCTTTTTTTTTTAAGATTTATTTATTTATTATATATACGTACACTGTAGCTGTCCTCAGACATACCAGAAGAGGGCATCAGATCTTATTACAGATGGTTGTGAGCGACCAAGTGGTTGCTGGGATTTGAACTCAGGACCTCTCAGATGAGCAGTCAATGCTCTTAACCACTGAGCCATCTCTCCAGCCCCAAAGTGGAAGTTCTTTATTTCAATTTTTATCATTTTTATTGGAAAATTTTTATTTACAATTCAAATGCCATCCCTTTCACGGGTATCTGTCCGTAAATCCCCTATCTCATTCCCCCTCCCCCTACTTCTATAAGGGAGTTCCCCCACCCATCCACCTACCCATTCCCACCACCGTGCACTGACATTACTTACACTCGGGTATCGAGGCTTGGCAGGACCAAGAGCTATTCTTCCCATTGGTGCCCAAAAAGGCCATCCTCTGCTATATATGCACCTGGAGCTCTGGGTCTGTCTGTGTGTACTCTTTGGATGGTGGTTCAATCGCTGGGAGCTCTGGTTGGTTTGTATTGCAGTTCTCATAGGCTTGCAAACACCTTTAGCTCCTTCAATCATTTAACTGTTCCAGTGGGGACCCTGTTCTCAGCTCAATGGTTGGCTGTGAGCATCCACCTCTGTATTTGTCATGCTCTCGCAGATCCTCTAGGCAGACAGCTATATCAGGCTCTGGTCAGCATGTACTTCTTGGCATCAGCAATATTGTCTGAGTTTGGTGGCTGTATGAGTATGAGCTGGATCCCTTGATGGGACAGGCTCTGGATGGCTTTTCCTTAAGTCTCTGCTCCAAACTATGTCTCTGTATTTCCTCTTATTAATATTTTGTTCCCCCTTCTAAGAAGGACTGAAGCATCCACACTTTGTCCTTCTTGAGCTTCATGTGGTCTATGGATTGTATCGTTGTGTAATCCAGGCTTTTGGGCTAATATCCACTTACCAGTGATTGCATACTATGTGTGTTGTTTAGTGATTGGGTTACCTCACTCAGGATGATATTTTCTACTTGCATCCATTTACCTATGAATTTCATGAATTTGTTTTTTTAATAGGTGAGTAATATTCCATTGTGTAAACACTGTGGATACATTTTCTGTATCCATTAGTTTCTTGAGGGACATCTGGGTTCTTTCCAGCTTCTGGCTATTATAAATAAAGCTACTGTGAACTTAGTGGAGAATGAATCCTTGTTATATGTTGAAGCATCTTTGGGTATATGCCCAGGAGTGGTATAGCTGGATCCTCTGGTAGTACTATGTCAACTTTCTCAGGAAACTCCAGAATAATTTCCAGAGTAGTTCTACCAGATTTGAATCCCACCAATGGAGGAGTATTTGTCTTTCTCCCATCTTCACCATCATCTGTTGTCACCTGAATTTTTTATCTTGGCCATTGTGATAGGTGTGAGGTAGACTCTCAGGCTTGTTTTGATTTGCATTTCCCTAGGACTAAGGATGTTGAACATTTCTTTAGGTATTTCTCAGACATTCAGTATTCCTCAGTTGAGAATTCTTTGTTTAACTCTGTACTTCATTTTTTAAAAATATTTATTTTATTTATATGAGTACACTGTAATTGTCTTCAGACACACCAGAAGTGGGCATCTGATCCCATTACAGATGGTTGTGAGCCATATGGTTGCTGGGATTTGAACTCAGGACCTCTGGAAGAGCAGTCAGTGCTCTTAACCACTGAGCCATCTTACCAGCCCCCTGTACTTCATTTTTTAATAGGTTTATTGATACTCTGGGTTCTAACTTCTTGAGTTCTTTGTATATATTGGATATTAGCACTCTATCAGAGGTAGGATTGGTAAAGATCATTTCCCAATCTGTTGGTTGCCATTTTGTCCTAATGACAGTGTCCTCTGCCTTAGAGAAGCTTGGTAATTTTATGAAGTCCCATTTGTCAATTCTTGATCTTAGAGCATAACCCATTTGTGTTCTGTTCAGGAAATTATCCACAGTGCCCATGTGTTTGAGGCTCTTCCCCACCTTTTCTTCTATTAGTTTGAGTGTATCTTGTTTTATGTGGAGGTTCTTGATCCACTTGAATTTGAGCTTTGTATAGGGCAATAAGAATGGATTGATTTGCATTCTTCTACATGCTGACCACCATTTATTGAAAATGCTATCTTTTTTCCACTGTATGGTTTTAGGTCCTTTGCAAAGATCAAGTGACCATAGGTGTGTGGGTTCATCTCTTGATCTTTAAATCTATTCCACTGATCTACTTGCCTGTCTCTGTACCACACAGGTTTTTGTTTTTGTTTTTTGTTGTTTTGTTTTGTTTTGATTTTATCACCATTACTCTGTAACACAGCTTGAGGTGAAGAATGGTGATTCTCCTGAAGTTGTTTTATTGTTGAGTATATTCTTTGCTCTCCTGGGTTTTGTTAGTATTCCAAATGAATTTGCAAATTACTCTTTCTAACTATGAATAGTTGACTTGGAATTTTGATGAGGATTTCACTGAATCTCTAGACTGCTTTTGAATGGTGGGCATGTTTACAATATTAACCTTGTGAATCCATGAGCATGGGAGGTATTTCCATCTCCTGAGATCTGCAATTTCTTTTTTCAGCTACTTGAAGTTCTTGTTATAGAGATCTTTCATTTTACTTATGATTATTGTGAAAGGTGTCATTTCCCTAAATTCTTTCTCAACTTTTTTTTCCCTTTGAGTAGAGGAAGACTACTGATTTGCTTGAGTTTATTTTATATTCAGTGACTTTGCTGAAGCTGTTAATCAGGTTTAGGAGTTCTCTGGTGCAAATTTTCAGGTCATTTAAGTATACTATCATATCATCTTCAAATAGTGATATTTTGAGTTCTTCCTTTCCATATTGTATCCATTTTACGTTCGGTTGTTATGTGACTGCCGTGGCTAAGACTTCAACTACTATATTGAGAAGGTAGGGAGAGAGTAGGCAGCTTTGTCTAGTCCCTAATTTTAATGAGAGGACACAAGTTTATTTTGATGCTGGCTACTGGTTGGGTAACATTGATTCATTTCCATATATTAGACTATCCCTGCATTTTTGGAGTGAAACCTACTTGGTCATGATTGATGATCTTTTGATGTGTTCTTGGATTCTGTTTGCAAGAATTTTATTGAGTATTTTTGTGTATATATTCCTAAGGGAAATTGTTCTGAAGTTTTCTTTTTTCTTGGGTCTATGTGTGGTTAAGGTAAAACTGTAATTGTGACTTCATAGAAGAAATTGGGTAGTGTTTCTCTTTCTATTTTGTGGAATAGAAACAAAATAGTGTTGACATTAGGACTTCTATGAAGATCTGATAGATTCTGCACTAAACTTCTCTGGCCCTGTTTTTTTTTTTTTTGTTTTTTGTTTTTTGTTTTGTTTTGTTTTGTTTGTTTTTTGGAATTTTTTTTTTGGTTGGGAGATTTAATAACTGCTTCTATTTCTTTATGGGACAGTTTAGATGGTGTATCTGATCCTGATTTAACTTTGGTACTTGTATCTGTCTAAAAAATTATCAAATTCCTCCAGACTTTCTAGTTTTGTTGATTATAGCTTTTGTTTTAGGAGGTGATAATTTTTTTAATTTCTTCAGTTTCTTTCATTGTCTCCCTTTTCATTTCTGATTTTTCTAATTTGGATACTGTCTCTGTGCCCTCTAGTTATTTGGGCTAGGGGTTTATCTATCCTGTTGATTTTCTCAAAGAACCAGCTCCTGGCTTTGTTGATATTTTGTATAGTCCTTTTTGTTTCTACTTGGTTGATTTCAGCCCTGAGTTTAAGTATTTCCTGCTGTCTACTCTTGGTTGTATTTGCTGCTTTTTTTTCTAGAGTTTTTAGGTATGCTGTCAAGCTAGGAGTTTTCCTCTTAGCACTGCTTTCATTGTGTCCAATAAGTTTGAGTATGTTGTGACTTGATTTTCATTAAATTCTATAAAGTTTGTAATTTCTTTATTTCTTCCCTTATCAAGATATCATTAAGCAGATTGTCGTTCAGCTTCCATGTGTATGTGGGATTTCTGTCATATTTATTGTTATTGAAGACCAGTCTTAGTCCATGTGATCTGATACATTAGATTATTTCAAAGTTCTTGTATCTATTTCCTGTGCTTCCTACTCCATGGTTGTCAACCTTGATGATTTTTTATTGTTTATTTTTCCAGTTTTAGATCCTGCATGGTTTTGCTCAATTCCTTCACCTGTTTGTTTGTACTTTCCTGTAATACTTTTGGGGATTTTTTATTTCCACTTTCTTTTTATTATTATATTTTTTCCTTTCTTCTTTTTTATTTTTTAAAGGATACTTTTTATATTTACATTTCAAATGTTATACCCCTTAATGATTTCCTGGACATAAGCCCCCTATCCCATCCCCTTCTCTTCTAAGGGTGATCCCCTCCCCATCTAACTCCCCTTCCCACACTCCAACATTCTGCTATACTGGGGTCCAACATTGACAGGACCAAGGGCTTCTCCTTCTATTGGTGCCCAACAAAGCCATCCTCTGCTACATATATAGTTGAAGCCATGGGTCAGTACATGCGTAGTCTTTGGGTAGTGGCTTTTTCTCTGGGAGCTCTGGTTGGTTGGCATTTTTGTTTTTATGGGGTAGCAAGCCACTTCAGCTCCTTCAATCATTTCTATAATTCCTCCAACCAGGGTCCCATTCTCAGTTGAATGGTTTGCTGCTAGCATTCACCTCTGTATTGACAAGCTCTGGCTGTGTCCCCCGGAGAGACATATACATCTGGTTTCTGTGAGCATGGTGTGTGTGTATATATATATATATATATATATATATATATATATATATATATATACACACACACATATATATATATACACATGTATACACACACACACACACACACACACACACACACACACACACACACACACACATATATATATATAATCACATGTAGGGCAAGCTCTAAATGGCTGTTCCTTCAGTCTCTGCTCCAAACTTTGCCTCCCTATCCCCTCCTATGGATATTTTTCTACCCCCTTTTAAGAAGGAGTGAAGCATCCACATTTTGGTCATCCCTCCTCTTCAACTTCATGGGGTCTGAGGATTGAATTTTGAGTAATTCGTTGTTTTGGTCTAATATTTACTTATCAGTGAGTGCATATCATGTGTATTTTACTGTAATTGGGTTACCTCATCTAATATGATATTTTCTAGCTACATCCATTTGCCTATGAATTTCATGAAGTCATTGTTTTTGATAGATGAGTAGTATTCCATTCTGTAGATATATCTCATTCTCTGTTTCTATTCCTCTTTTGAAGGGTATCTGTGCTCTTTCCAGCTATGGGCTATTAAAAATAAGGCTTCTATGAACATAGTGCAGCATGTGTTTTGCTGTATGTTGGGGCATCTTTTGGGTATTATCCCAGGAGTCCTATAGCTGGTACTGTCCAATTTTCTAAGTAACCTCCAGACTGATTTCTAGAGTGGTTATACCAGTTTGCAATCCTCGCCAGCATCTGTTATCATCTGAGTTTTTTATTTTAGCCATTCTGACTGATGTGAGCTGGAATCTCAGGTTGGTTTTGATTTGCATTTCACTGATGACTAAGGATGTTGAGCATTTCTTTAGGTACTTCTTAGCCATTTGCTATTCCTCATGTGAGAATTCTTTGTTTAGCTCTGTACCCCATTTTTAATAGGGTTATTTGGCTCTCTGGAGTCTAAGTTCTTGAGTACTTTGTATATTTTGGATATTTGCCCTCTATCAAATGTAGAATTGGTAAAAAATCTTTTCTTTTTAGAGGTCTTTGATCCACTTAGACTTAAGGTTCATACTGGGTGATAGGAATGGATCAATTTACATTTTTTTACATGCTGACCTCCAGTTGAACCTGCACCATTTGTTGAAAACGGTATCTTTTTTTCAATTGAATAGTTTTAGCTCCTTTGTCAAAGAGCAAGTGACCCTAGGTATGAGAGTTGATTTCTGGGTCTTCAATTCTATTAGACTGATCTACCTTTCTGTCTCTGTACCAATACTGTACAGTTTTTATCACTATTGCTCTGTAATACTGCTTGATTAATGGTGATTCCTCCAGAAGTTCTTTAATTGTTGAGTGTAGTTATTGCTATCCTAGGTTTATTGTTATTACAAATTAATTTGCAAATTGCTATTTCTAACACAATGAAAATTGACTTGGAATTTTGTTGGGATTGCATTGAATCTGTAGATTGCTTTTGAGAAAATAGCCACTTTTACTATATTAATCCTGCCAATCAATCTTCTGAGCTCTTCAATTTCTTTTTTGACAGACTTGATATTCTTGTCATACAGATTTTTCACTAGCTTGGTTGTAGTCACACTGAGGTATTTTATATTATTTGGGACTATTGACAAGGGTGTCATTTAACTATTTCTTTCTCATCCTGTTATTCCTTTGAGTAGAGGAAGGCTATTGATTTGTTTCAGTTAATTTTATATCCTGCAACTTTGCTGAAGTTGTTTGCCAGGCTTAGTAGTTCACTGGTGGAACTTTTGGGGTCACTCAAGTATACTATCATATCATCTGCAAATAGTAATATTTTAAATTCTTTATTTTCAATTTGCATCCCTTTGACCTCCATTTGTTTTCTGATTGCTCGGGCTAGGAATTCAAGTACTATATTTAATAAGTAGAGAGACACTGGGCACCCTTGTTTAGTCCATGATTTTAGTGGGATTGTTTCAAGTTTCTCTCCATTTAGTTTCATATTAGCTACTGGTTTGCTGTATATGGCTTTTACTATGTTTAGGTATGGGCCTTGAATTCCTGATCTTTCCAGAACTTTTAACATGAAAGGGTGATAAATTTTGTCAAATGCTTTCTCAGCATCTAATGAAATGATCATGTGGTGTTTTCTTTGAGTTTGTTTATATAGTGGATTACATTGATGGATTTCCATATATTGAACAATCCCTGCATGCCTGGAATGAAGCCTACTTGATCATGATGGATGATTGCTTTAATGTCTTCTTGGATTTGGTTTGCAAGAATTTTATTGAGTATTTTGGGTCAAAATTCATAATGGAAATTTGTTTGAAGTTCTTTTTCTTTGTTGGGTCTTTGTGTGATTTAGGTATAAATATAATTGTGACTTCATAGAAGGAATTTTGTAGTGCTCCATCTGTTTCTATTTTGTGTAATATTTTGTACAGTATAGGTATGAGGTCTTCTATGAATGTCGGATTGAATTCTGCATTAAACCCATCTGGTCCTGGGTTCTTTTTAGTTGGGAGACTTTTAATCACTGTTTCCATTTCTTTAGGATTTTTGGGTTGTTTAGTTCATTTATCTGTTCCTGATTTGATTTTAGTCCCTGATATTTTTCTCAAAAATTGTCCATTTCCTCCAGACTTTACAGTTTTGTTGCATATAGGTTTTCGTAGTAGGAAATCATGATTTTTTTAATTTCCTCAGATTCCTTTGTTGTGTCTCCCTTTTTATTTCTGATATTGTTAGTTTGAATACATTCTCTGTTCACTCTGGTTAGTCTGGCTATTGCTTTGTCTATGTTGTAGATGTCTTATAGAACCAGCTCCTGGTTTTGTTAATTCTTTGCATAGTTCTTTTGTTTCTACTTTTTTATTTGAACCCTGAGTTTGATTATTTCATGGCTTCTACTCCTCTTGTGTGTATTTGCTTCTTTTTGTTCTGGAGCTTTTAGGTGTGCTGTCAAGCTGCTTATGTATGCTCTCTCCTGTTTTGGTTTGCAGGCACTCAGAGCTATGAGTTTTCTCCTTAACACTGGTTTCATTGTGTTCCATAAATTTGGGTATGTTGTGCCTTAATTTTCATTAAATACTAAGAAGTCTTTGATTTCTTTCTCTATTTCTTCCTTGACAAATTTATCATAAGTAGAGCATTGTTCACCTTTCTTATATATGTGATTTGTCCTGTTATTGTTTCTACAGTTAATCCTAGGAGAGGAAAACAGTTGCCTGTTCTGATTCATTTCTTTGTGATTGAAAACTAATTTTTACAACTTTATTATTATTTCCTATTTCCTCCATATCAATATTAGATAAGTTTCTGAAAAGTATAAATATTTGTATATTTTTAGGATATATGAAATTTATGTTAAATTAATTTTAAGCCATTAATTATGTAAAACTCATATGTTTGTAAGTTATTTTGTTTTAATTTGAGGAACAATATATAAATTTTGTACATTCTGACAACTTTAATTACTGCATTTTAAATTTTTGACATAATATTAAAATTTATTTTAAATTTTACTTCAGTATTAGGTAGATGCTGTCTTTAGCTTAAAAGAATTTAACTAAACAAGAATGATTAATATTATTTGGAATGATGTTAATCCTAAAATTTATAATCAATTTGGTACATCACATATTAAATATTATTGTTTGATTATCTGTATTCTCTTTCATTGACTTAATGGCTTTCATAATTTTGTGTGATACATATCAGTCATAAATTCTATTGAGGCTCTTGCTGCATTTTTGTTTCATTAACTTAATGTAAATTTACTCCTTTTATCAATCGAAAGTATAATTTGCATATATGAAAAACACTCATATGTATGACGACAGTAAATGCAAATTCAAAGTTTCCATACAAAAGAGAAATATGACATAAATGACGAGGTATACAGATCATGATTGTCATGCCTTCTCTAATCATACCAACCATTTTAAAATGTCTGCCAGTTATGTATTACAATATTCCTGTCTAATAGTCTACCTGTAGCAATCCTTTCATATTTCCCATCTGCACTATTCCAAAATGTGAATATGCACCACATCTATGAGTTTGTTTTTCTGTTTATCTCTACAGTAAGGTGGAAAAATAAACTTTAAACCAAGAAAAATAAAGTAAGTGCTGTTCAGAAAGCATAATAAATAGATAGCGTTGACTAGATCTTTCTTTTATTTAAATGCAAATACTTTATCTTCCTGAAGCATTCACTTTCCATTTCAGAAGCAGTTACTGATTGTGCAGAGCTGTGCCCCACCTCTCAACTGTCAATAATGTACAATTTCAACCATAGAAAAAATTATTCCTTAACTGCATCACCATGATATTTTTGAGGTACTAGCAGCATCTTCTGTACAAAACTTCCACTGCACTATAGTTGCAACTGGTTTCTGTTGCCTCAGTAAATTGTACAGAAGTTACTTGACTATAGGTATAGTTTTCAAGGCAGAGGCTCCAGACATTCTAAGTGTTTCTTTCATCTGTTCTACATTGAAGCTACTATATCATTTCTTGCTAAATCTGTCAGTTCTTCTTTCAAGTCCTCAAGAAATATTCTCCTTAAAAAATTAGGGCGGCAATGGGGGGAGGGTTGGGAGGGGAACACCCATAAGGAAGGGGAGGTAGGAGGGGGATGTTTGCCCGGATACCAGGAAAGGGAATAACACTTGAAATGTATATAAGAAATACTCAAGTTAATAAAAAAAAACGATAACATGATAAAAAATTATGCATAATGCATATTTAATATGCAGTCCATTTATTATTTGTATTCTAGAAGTCAGATGCCAGTTTTAGGATAGTATGAATTTTTGAAGTGCTCTCATGTAGTTTTTTATGTGGCCAACATAATAGCACCAAGGAAAGACCCTCAGGCCCATTCCGTAATTAAGTACTAAGAAATCTCAGGCTCATTCCATAAGAAGTATACAATCTGCTCAGGGGTTTACACAATGACTACTTATATGCAGAGCTGGCAGGGAGGAAGAAAACATAAGGGGGAAATAACATGCAACATACAAATTTCGGCAACATACAAAGTCACCACAGAACTAATTCTCAGAAAATACAAGCTTCTAGATAAGAAGCTATGGCCAAACTGATGATGGTTGCAATTATTAAGGTGCTATAACTAATACCATAGTGCTGTAACTGTTCTTATGATGGGCACCCTTTACTATACTATGAGCATTTTGGCAAGTTTGTTTTCATCATTTATAAAATATGTAATATATTTGGAACACTGAAAACTCTTTATAAGGAACTAGAGGGAAGTTGGAGGGAGCTACTGAGTGTGTGGGGGGTTTTCTTATCACAGGTGAGAACAACTTGGAGTCTAAAATTCTTGGCATTCAATTGTCACTAACCTCCCCCCAAACAAAACAAAACAAAACAAAACAAAGCAAAGGCAGTCTACCCTTAAACATACTCCCAAACTTGAATGAATTTCAGAAACGGTAGAATCATAATGTGTATAAAATAGATATTTTGGTTTTGTCTCTAATTTAATTTAATTTAATTTAATTTTTTTTGTAGAAAAGAAATTGAAAAAAATGAAGTAAGTAGCTGTCCTATCCAGCAAGACAGGTCCAAAATAAAGAGGATTGTCCCAGAGGGTGTTTGTCTATGGGTTAACGAGACTATACTGGGCTCAGATATTTTGGTGTGTATGTGCATGTATGTATGAATGTGCATGTGCCTGTGTGTTTGTTTGTATGTGTATGTGTATTGTAATGACTGGGTTAGGTGTTTGGGACAGGTAGCCTAACTGTGGATATGTATTCGCATGCCATTTTTTCCTGGTGGCTGGCCTGGAGTTTCCACACAACTTCAAGGGCTAATTAAGTATCTATATCATCTAGCTTCCAGATAGGTGTGAGCATCAGATTGGTATGTTAAAGGAAAATTAAAGTAAGAAGAAATCAGAACATTTCCAGAATGTCTGGCCTTACGCCATGACAAAACTACTTTCAAAACCAAGGACATTTCTGGCTTCTGGCCCAGACAAAAGTGGTTATTAAGTCCAGAAAGAGAGCTACTCTAAACTCCTTGACAAATGCAATTCTCCTTTTAAAAAAACTATATTTAATATTGTTGTCACCATAAAAGTTAGAAAAATTGAATTAATATCAAATGTTTATTAATTTTTCATAAAGCTAGGATTTAGAATAAGGCATATGAAATGCAGATATTTATGATTTGTCTGTTATTAGTCTGAAACATGAAAGTTAAAATGTAACTGGATCTTCTCTATAAGCCATATGTTTTCAGGTTTTAAAAATTCTCATTATTAACTATGTTGACACCTTAAAAGGCAAGTTGATAATAATTTCAAAGATTATGCTACAATATAAATTGCCTATTAAGAACAATAGTTTTGACACACTGCTCAATAATTAGAAGTCACTCAATCAGTGTTCAATATGATTATTATTCTGTATAATTAGTTCTTTTAAACAAAATATTAACTCCTTTTTTGGTGATTTAGTTTTTTTTCAATGGAGATGTTGTTTCCTTAGCTTATTGTCACATTTAGGCACATGGTGCTTTTTAACTATCTTTACTACTTACTGCTCTCACTGGATGATTATTTCTAAAACTACCAACATATATTGAATCATAGACTATGATTATAACTTTACATTATTATAACTTACATTATTATAACTTTGTCTGGCTTATTGGGATCTTTCCCAATAAGAAATATCCAAGCAAAACACAGCCAAGCTTAAAGCATGTTGACTTCTTCATAGAGATGACTCATAGCATAAATACTTTGAACTTCTATTTTAAACATAATTAGCTCTTTCAATAATATCATAAACCAGACTCTCAGGTGCAATCTAGGATAGACTAAGGTTAGCAAGTAACCTCCCTGGAAGTTGCCCACCATTTTTGTGTCTGTGACAAGGCCTCTGTGACAAGGTAAGATCAATGAATCTTGCAGATGAGAGACCCTTCCAGTTCTTACTAAATTAATATAATAATTCCTTGGCATTTGCCCAACCTATTTACCAGATTTCTGACAGATCAACATGAAGATGAAATTTTAGGAATTAATGTGTTTTGGTGACTTAATGATTCTATAGAATTCCTGATTTAATTCAAACAATTTTATGAAGAAATTTCTAAGAGATGGTCTTAGTTGTTTTCCAAAAAAGATGCAATAATGTTAGGATCAAGAATAAAATGTACCCACTCTTCATATAGTAAGTAAATCTGCATAATAAGAAACACAATGAGCTTTCATAATCATACTAAAAAAGGATTAGACTGGGGACAAATTTGTGTTAAATAAAAAACATTTAAGCCAAAGAATATAGCTACAGATGTGCACTGTGACAAGGCAGGGCCCTTTAATAACCTGCTTTAAACATATAAAAAACATATTATAATGACACACTATAAACTTAATATCAACGTTTTTCTGTAACTCCCATTTTATTTAACATTTTATCTCTGAGGAGATTTTCTAAATCACTTTTTGCCTAAGAAGGAATAAAAAGGCCAGAAAAAATATATGATGTTCATGTTGATGGTTGGGTGGTTTGCCTTAGGTAGCTCTGCCAAGGCTATCCATCCATCTGTCCAAATGTGTGTGTGTGTGTGTGTGTGTGTGTGTGTGTGTGTGTGTGTATACATATATATATATGTGTGTGTGTGTATATGCATACATATGTGTGTGTATAGTTATATCCATATGTCTATATGAACATGTGTAAGTATAGGTGTGTATGACAGTATTGATTTGTACTTGTGGAATTGATTATGACAGATGGTCAAACCAGACCAGGCCAGAATGTGTGTATATATGGGTCTGTACATATTTACCTGATGATGATTTTCTGATTTTTTTTGCCAAATTTTCTTCCTTTTGATTTTAATACAGAGATTTCTATAAAATTGTAGAACAGAAATAAACTTTTTTGAGCATCATAGATTGTAAAAAAGATGCTTGGTTTTCTGTTTTTGAGGTTTGAAATAGTGTCAAGTCTCCCAGTACATTAAAGCAGAGTCTTGTAGGATTATCATTGAATTTAAAAATGATTATCAATGTTCTCTTTTCTGTAGCTGTCTTCTATATCTGTTAGGGCACTGTTGATACTCTATAATGCTTACAGATACACATTTAAAACAAAACTGAATTACCTTAACTACTTTCTACTATAATATGTGTAGAGTGATTAATTGTTTCTACCAAATGTATATTAAAGTTCAGATGTTTTGCATAAGTGAATATGAATTCACTCAGACATAAAAGGGAGTGGATATAATCCAGTTATACTGAAACTGTGTTGAATTAGTGTATGAGCTAATTTCAATGGCAAGTGTTATATTTTGTCCTTTCAATGTTCACCAAAGGCCAACATATTACATGTCTGCTTCCTAGCTTTATGCCATTGGATTGTAGTGAAAACATTGAAAGGCAAGAAATAATGAGTATTCAGAATATTATAACATTCTACCAAGAGGGTAATGGTCTCTGTCCTCTTTCCACCTCTTTACCTCCTAGCTATGAGGTATACATACTTGCTTCCTTGCATGTGCCTTCTGCTCCCTTCCTAAAGATGTGAAACAACAAGCCCACTGAATCATGGAACACAGTCGCCAAAACTGCAAATTAATGTAAAATTTCTCTTAATAATGGAATTGTGTCAAGTAAATTACATAATAAAAGAAAAGATGGCTAATACAAATACCAACTTTATGAAAGAAAGAAAAGGGAATTTGAATATGGAAATGAGCAAAAATCAGGTAGAAGAAAGTCATATGGAAGCAGAGATATAGATGAATAGCCAAGAATTCAGAAAACAGACTCAAAATTTGACAACACACAATTTACAACAGCTATGTTTTATGAGTTTTAGTTTTTCTTTATAATTGATGTAGAATCAGAGTCAATGAAGAAAGAAAGAGATTGGAGAGAGATGTTTTATGCATATGCTAGTGTACAATCCTGCTGAAACTTTGACTTTCAATAACTAGCATCCAAAACTTTGAGTAATAGAGCTTAAGTATCTAACAACATTTATTGTTTTTTACAACTCTAAGAATCTCCTTCTTTCTTTTTTGTCTCTATCTCTTTCTATCCCTCTTTTTTCCCCACTTGTCTTTACAGAAAACATATGCTCATGTGCAAACATGCACACACACACACACACACACACACACACACACACACACACACACGCACGCACACACGAATGCACGGACCAGAACATGCACACGCAAAAACATGCACGAGTTTTAAAATTAATTGACATTTTAAGTTGTGCCTGAAAAATCTTTGCTAGTTTCTAGTTAATATATGCAACCTAATTTTTCTTATCTCCTACTTTGAACATGAGCTTCTTTTTGTACTCTTGTTAAGCAAGTGCTATACCACCAGAGTCATCCATCTTGGTCTCTACTACTTTCTCTGAGTTAAACAAGGGAAATCAGGAAACCATGCCAACAGCTCCATGTAATAAAAACCAGGGGGCTCCTTCCACGTGCCTATACATGCTATAGTCTTAGTCAATTCCTGATCGATGGCTCATTTGACATTTATACTATACTGACACTGTCCCAGGACACCACACCTAAGTAAAATGAGTGAATTAATTAGACATCAATCTGGTACTAAGCTTAGTAATTTCATTTTCTAATTTCCATGACAATTTGATAGAGCATTCATTTTTAATTGTTAGTTATGAATCTTCTATAGACATATTTCTGGTTTTGTTTTAATTGTGTGTGTGTGTGTGTGTGTGTGTGAGAGAGAGAGAGAGAGAGAGAGAGAGAGAGAGAGAGAGAGAGAGAGATTGATTATAAGGTAGTTACTTTACTTCTTCCCTTTTGTCTCTTCCTCCTATATACTTCTTGATTTATTAAAAATTCATGGGCCTTCTCAACATTAATTATTGTTATTTGAATGTATATATATATATACATATATATATGTAAATATGTACACATTTCTAAATGCAACCTGCTTAGTCTGTATAATGTCACTTATACATACATATTTTCAGGGCTAACTTGGTACTGGACAATTAATTGGTATGTTTGTTCCTTGAAAAGATCATTACTCTCATTCTCAGCTTTAGTTACCTGAAGCTTTTTCTATAGAATTAGGTCATGGGCTTTCCCTGTCAATTTTAATTTGTCTTTAAAATAATAGCAAGGCAAGGGTGCTTATAAACTTTGAAGTCTGTTTCCTCCACTTCCTTTCAGTTTTCTATTTTGATATTGTGGGACACACATAAACACTCATTCATGAAAGTTTTTGCTATAATTAGAACATTCGGGAAGCCAAATCTATAACCTACAGAAATATGTGCCAGAGAGTGAAAAACACTAAAATAGACATTTCCAAACTCAATTGAAATATATCACTGACTTAATTATGCCTTAAGAATTCTTAAGACACATGTTATCACTCTAACACTACCAAAGAATTATGAATATATGACAGAAATTTCACATTTGCTTTAAATACTTCATCTTATACATTTTATAATAACATAAGGTGAGGCAAACAAATCAATCAATGTCCTTCCATAGCTGGGTAAGAAATGCTTCAAATGAGTGTCCACAAAATCCCTATATCTGTACCTAAGAAGTAAATGTGCTTCTTGACAATGAATGCTAAATTAAAAACATATGTATTATCTTGTATATATTGAACTTGGGACAGAATTTTATTTGTTAGTTAAGGTTCAAAGCTTTACATAAGAACAATATGAAAACACATTCATAATTTTTATTGAAATGAAAGCACTAAAATTAACTAGAACAGAAAATGAATACTCACCACATCTTAGAAGAACATGGAGTTTGATAATTATAAAAAGTCAGCATCTTACAAATAAGCACGCCAAGTATTTGTTAAGGTTCACCTGCTTTTATTTGTTTCCTGATGAATGATGAACAACAGAAAAGAAGCAACATCTGGTAACTTATAACTTCTAAATATGACAAAGATTTCCCATCACCCTCTTTTCCTTGTGGCCCTTAGCATTAACATTTACATGACATTAGATGTCAAAGTCTGAAATAAGTTTATTTAGGATAAAAGAGATGAAATAGTTTCTTTTCATCTTTCATTACAGAAAATATTCAATGAAGTATTTTCTAAAATGCACATATTAACATATGTATAATATTATGTTAAAGATATAAGTGTATTTATATAAACTCAATTATTAAAATAAATCAGTGGGTTAATTTACTTTTTAGCAATTTGCTTAGAGACTTTTATTTTAATTAACACAATTGAAATGTTAAACAGATCAAGTAACTTTTCATTGCCATATGCAACTTAAGTTACAGGGCAAACTGAACTGTCAGTGGAATAGAGAAAAATCATGTAAGTGGAAGCAGAAGCCATGAAATGCCATCTAAACAAAACATAGAGGTTGATTACATTTTGGAGGCTGAGTGTATACTGACTTTGTAGTTCATCCAGAAGCTTTAGGGTTCTACATTCTGCTATCTAAGTTTTAGATTTTCCTAGAAGGAAAATCTCAATTTTCCTTGTAGGGTTCCTGTAAGCTTTTATCAAAATGATCAGAGAAATAACTTCATGCTTTTAAGAAGGAGAGAAGGTATGGCAAGCTACTTCCATAAGAAAAATATTTTTAGTCAGGTCCAGTGGCTTACATTGGTAATAACATAACCTGAAAAGCTGGGGCAAGTGGATTCCTCACCATAGAGAGAGACCAGCTAGGGCTACATACTGAATAAAAGAACAACCCAGCTTTCACAATAAATGCCTGACTCAAAAACAGCAACAATAAAAAAAGAAGGATAAACAAATCAAAATCAAGGACAGTGGAGAGATACAGATGATTGAAAGACAGATATAAGGAGAAAGAGACAGAGTGACAGAGTAAGCTGGAGTAGTAGAGCCAGAATGACAGAGATTGATGATAAAAAGATAGATGATAGCTAAATGATTGATAGATAATATATAGATGATAGATGGTAGATAATAGAGGTAGACACACTCATACACATACACATGAAGAGAAAGAGAGAGAGAGAGAGAGAGAGAGAGAGAGAGCACTACTAAAATAGGACCAGAAAATTCAGTGAATGTGCTTGTCCTCAAGGAGATTACTTTAACACAGGCAGGAGTGACAAAATAAAATTTGAAACAGAAAAGATATCTATGTCCCTCAGTCTTACTCAGGGTACAAGATGGAGGGCTAAGTGGCTCTGCCTTATTAAAAGCATGACAAGTCAGTCATAAAGTTATGGAATAATTTTTTTCTTTCTCATTTTATGTTATGGTTTTCATGAGAAAGTTAGCAGTGAGGCTCAACTAAGAGAACTACAAAAAACAGGCCATATGTTACAGTGAATTTCTAGGGAAACTCAAAGAAAGATGGGCTACAAAAACATGGGTATTGGATACTACAGAATTTGACAACTACTGTTACAGTGAACAGTGAACATAGCCTGAAGCTTCCCATATAACAGTAGGAGTTCACTCTAAACACTCTACAAATTCTCACCACATAACACTTCATGTCCTATTTTCAACAAGATCAAAACACCAAAATCTTTTGAAAGGTAGAGGAAACACCAAAATATGTAAAAAGCATACAAGCAGTTAAACAAGAATTGCATGTATCAGAAATGATGAGAGTTATTACAGAAGAATTTTAACATAATGAAGACTAAAATACCAATGAATCCAGGGAAAAGGATTTACTAAATGAAAAGCTAGACTAGAATGTGAGCAGAGAAATGGCAAGTAAGAAAGATGTGGAAAAGCCTGTAAACCAGGAAGCCATAACACAAAAGAACAGGCTCAGTAGTAAACCAGATACAGGTAAGAAAAATCAGTGAAGTTGAATATATTTGAGCTGATTGCCTAAATCTGAAACAAAAAAAAGGATAACTAGGCAAAGAAAACCGAGAAAAAGTCATCAATTGTGTGGTAATATTAAGTATTATAATATATATGTGCCAGAATAGGAAAGGACGAAGAAAGCATGGGGCAAAATAAATATAAAAAGGAAGTTAGTCTCCTTGAAGATGACAGTGTAATGGCCTTTGTGAGATGCTAGACAGATAAGTGGTTGTGAAGGTGGGCTGTGATTAGGGAAGAGTAGTAAATTTCAGTGTGCTGTTTTACAGTGTGTTCACTACAATCAGTAACAACAATATACTGAACATTTCAGATAAAATGATATTGCATGGATTTCCTGCAAAATTCTAAGAATGCAAAGAGATAGAAGTGTTTAATCTGCCTGCAACACTATAGAATGTACTTAGCATTCGATGATTTCCAGGTAATATGTACAACTCTTATCCTTTATGAATCATTAGATTAAACTCAGAAGAATAAAACATGAAATCAAAGTTCTATGAGAACTGAGAGTAGGCCATGTGAGAAAACAACAAAGCATGTGGCCACTTGTGAGCCAAGGAGACAGCAATGAGGGGAAAAACCTGCCAGTACACACTGCTTCATTCCTGCAGAGCAATAAGAACAGAGATTTCTGTTGTCACACAAGATTACATCATAAGAGTCATAGAAAAATCCATAGTTTAATTACATGTATTAGAAGAAATGAAATATCCAAAAAAAGGTTTTATACTAAAATCTAGATAAAGCTTTGAAAACCTTTAGAGAATAGAAGAAAGTAAGCAATGCGAGCATAAAAATAGATGAAATTGAAAACAAGAAGAGAGTAAAAAAGCAAAAGTAAAATTATTCTTTGAAGATCATTATTTCATGTGTTAATTTCTACCTTGTCTTAGAAACTTTTAAGAAGTATAAGCTAATATTATCAGAAATGAAAATGTCACTTTAAGTTTGAAAGAATAATAAGGGAAACTAATGCTAACTACTCTATCAATCTGTATGACCTAAAAAACAAGTATTTGAAGACACAAGATGTAAGTTTTTATAGCATCTATACTTATACCTCAGGGAAAATCATAGAAACATCCTAGTCAAGGAATATTTAAGAGACAGATGATGAGGATGTATCAGCAATAAACTGTTATTCTGTATGTAACAGACAAGCTGTACTGAAATCTCAACAATATGGTTGTTTGAAAAATCTAGAATATTACAACACCACTTGACATCATAATGCAGATGGAGGAACTTTCACAATTCTCCCTCTAGCTAAAGAGCCACAGGCAATAAATGGCTGTTGAAAGAGAGGGAGATTCACTCTTCTCTGACAATGATTTCAAAGATAGTTTTGCCAGTCCCAAGAGGTCAGCTTTAAATATATACACATTAGCAACAGTAAATGAGAATACAGAAAAATTAATATGAATAGATCCACATATTTAGAGATTGTGGAGGATACTTGTTAAAAGAAGAATCTGCTAAAAATATGCAAAGTTTTTAAAAACTCAACTAAAATTGCAGGAAAGATCATGTCAATTACTGACCGTGTCTTCCAGGATATATGAACGCATGAAATGTCCTAAATTGTTTCAAGATTCCAGCACTACTCTGGTACCAAAAACAGAAAATAAAGGAAAACTGATGTGTTTATCAGAAACATAGACAGAAAAGTCTCCAACAGTTGCAAGGTCTAATTCAATTTAACAAGTTTTAAAAATATGTATTACTAAAGAGTGGATTTTGTTTCAAAGCAAGAATAACATTTTAAATAAATTAAGGCACTCGGTCATTAAAAGAAATACCTAAAGAAGAAAAATATATAAATACAATAAACTGCAGAAGAATCATACAAAATTCCACATACTAATTCATAATGAAAACTCCATACTCATTCATAAAAAAGTCTTTATCTTTTTCATAACAAAATTTCATCAGAGAAGACCTTCAGAGTTAAGAAAACAAATATAACTGTTAATATCAATTGTAACACTCTTGAATGAGATCCAAGTTTCTCTCTAATTTTGGTACATAATCATGTTCCTTCTTTTCTGTATGGTCATTACTGCTCTAAAATTCCAACAAATTCTATCAGATATTAAAGGAAAGGTAAGGAAATATAAACAACTTAGAAAAGAAATAGCAGAAGCATCAACATATAAATGTAAAAGAATACTGGTGTAAGATCAATGAGCAAATAAAATTAAAACACAGTAATTTAATACTATAATATGAAATACAAAGACTAATTCATATAAATCTTTGAATTTGCAAATATAATCTATGAATCAAAAAAGAACTTCAATAAATGAAATTAATAGACATTAAAACTAAAGTATCTTTCACATTTATGGATAAGAATACCAAACGTTGTTAAGAGAAAGTGAACTCAGCTGGAGCCCAAACCTTGCTGATCCCGGCCCACATCTCCATGCTTCCAAACCACAAGGGAGAGAGAGCTCATTGCCCAGACAGGTGGACACTCCTGAGACTGCAGGGCAAGAGAGACTGTCAGTACTGCTCACCCTCACCCATATCCCTGGCCTAAGAGGAAAATGTATAGGGCCTCTGGGAACAGGAAGATAGGGGTATCAGCTACAGGAGCGCTGTGGTCCAGACTGCAACTGGATCTGAAGGGACCTGGTCAAACAGCTCCCTATAACTAAATCTCATGGGAGGGAGAAATAGACCTTCAGAGGGGCAGACATGCTTGGGAAGCCAGAGGAGAGTACTCACTGCCCACATTTCTTTCTTTTTTTTTTTTTTTTTTTTTTTTTGGTTATTTTTTTTGGAGCTGGAGCTGGGTACCGAATCCAGGGCCTTGTGCTTCCTAGGTAAGCGCTCTACCACTGAGCTAAATCCCCAGCCCCCCACATTTCTGACTAGAGGAAAATGCCTAGTGCCTTTTGGGCCTCCTGTGCATAGGGACCCAAGAGAAGCCAGGACAGGCCCTTTTGCTTGCTGCCCTCATGGAGAACTGAAACCCAGCCCCAAGGAATGACTTCAGGCCCGAGACCAACTTTCTGCTCCAAGTGAACTTCCTGGTGGACTCAGGATACACAAAGGCAAAATTCCTCTGGAACCGGATACTTTCAGTTTCTAGCTGGAGCCCAGAACCTCACTGATCCTAGCCCACAGCTCCCTGATCCCAAAGCCCATGGGAGAGAGAGCTCATTGCCCAGAGAGGTGGGCACTCATGAGACTACAGGGCAGGAGAGACCACCAGAACTGTCCACTCTTGCCAACACCCATGGTCCAAGAGGAAACTGTTTAAGTCCTCTGGGAACAGGAAGATAGGGGCACTAAACCTGCAAGAGTGCTGCAGTCCAGACTGAGCCCTGCTCTGAAGGGACCCAGTCAAACAGCTCCCTGCACCCAAATCCGTGGGAGGAGAGCTAGACCTTCAGAGTGCCAGACATTTCTGGGAAGCCAGAGGAGACTACCCACTGCCCACATTTCTGACTCTAGAGGAAACCGCCTAGCACCATATGGGCCACCTATCCACAGGGACCCAGGAGAAGGCAGGGCAGGCCATTCTGGTAGCTGCCCTCACAGAGAGCTGAAACCTAGCACTGATGAGCAACTTCAGGCCCGAGACCAGAGATAAGACCAACTTTTCTGCTCCAAGTGACCTGCCTGGTAGACTCAGGACACACACACACAGGAACAGCTGAAGACCAGTAGACAGGAACGACTACACACGTGAAAGCAGAATGCTCTGTTCCCGTAATTGGCTGAAAGAAAACAGGAAAACAGGTCTACAGCACTCCTGACACACAGGCCTATAGGACGGACTAGCCACTGTCAGAAATAGCAGAACGAGGTAACACCACAGACAACCTGATGGCGAGAGGCAAGCACAGGAACCCAAGTAACAGATACTAAGACTACATGGCATCATTGGAGCCCAATTCTCCAACCAAAGCAAACACTGAATATCCAAACACACCAGAAAAGCAAGATCTAGATTAAAATCACATTTGATCATGATGACGGAGGACTTTGAGAAACACATAAAGAATTCCCTTAGAGAAATTCAGGAAAACACAAATAAACAAGCAGATGCCTATAGAAAGGAAACACAAATATCTCTGAAAGAATTTCAGGAAAACACAATAAAACAGGTGAAGGAATTAAAAATGGAAATAGAAGCAATAGAGGAAGGAAAAAGAAAGACAAGCCTGGATGTAGAAAACCAAAGGAAGAAACAAGGAGCCGTAGATACAAGCATCACCAACAGAATACAAGAGATAGAAGAGAGAATTTCAGGAGCAATAGATTCCATAGAAATCATTTTCACAACTGTCAAAGATAATGTAAAATGGAAAAAGGTACTGGCTGAAAACATAAAGGAAACCCAGTACACAAAGAGAAGATAAAACCTAAGGATAATAGGTATAGAAGAGAGTAAAGACTCCCAACTCATAGGACCAGTAAATATCTTGAACAAAATCATAGAAGAAAACTTTCCTAATTTAAAGAAATAGACACCCATAAACATACATGAAGCCTATAGAACTCCAAATAGACTGAACCAGAAAAGAAACTCCTCCTGTCACAAATGCACAAAACAAAGAAAAATATTAAAAGCCGTAAGGGAAAGAGGTCAAGTAACATATAAAGGCAGACCTATCAGAATTACATCAGACTTCTCACCAGAGACTATGAAAGCCAGAAGGTCCTGGACAGATGTCATACAGACCCTAAGAGAACAAAATCCCAGTCCAGGTTATTGTATCCAGCAAAACTCTCAATTATCATAGATGGAGAAACCAAGATATTCCATGACAAAACCAAATTTACACAATATATTTCTATATATCCAGCCCTACAAAGGATAATAAATGGTAAAGCCCAACATAAGGACGCAAGCTACATCCTAGAAAAAGCAAGAAACTAATCATTGTGCAACAAAACAAAGAGAAAACAAGCACACAAACACAATCTCACATCCAAACACGGATATAACAGGAATCAACAATCACTATTCCCTAATATCTATCAACATCAATGGACTCAATTCCCTAATAAAAAGACACAGTTTAACAAACTGGATAGGCAATGAGGACCCAACATTTTGCTGCCTATGGGAAACACTCCTCAGAAACAAAGACAGACACTACCTCATAGTAAAAGCCTGGAAAACAACTTTCAAAGCAAATGATCTAAAGAAGCAAGCTGGAGTAGCCATTCTAATATAGAATAAAATCGATTTTCAACCAAAAGTCATCAAAAAAGATAAGGAAGGACACTTCATATTCATCAAAGGAAAAATCCACCAGGATGAATTCTCAATCCAAATACAAGGGCACCTACATACTTAAAAAGAAACCTTACTAAAGCTCAAAGCACACATTGCACCTCACACAATAATAGTAGGAGATTTCAACACCACACTCTCATCAATGGACAGATCATGGAAACAGATATTAAACAGAGAAATAGAATAAGAAAAGTCACAAACCAAATCGACTTAACAGATATTTATATAACATTATATCCTAAAATAAAAGGATATACCTTTTTCTCAACATCTCATAGTACTTTCTCCAAAATTGACGATATAATTGGTCATAAAACAGGCCTCAACTGATGCAGCAAGATAGAAATAATCTCATGCTTCCTCTCAGACCACCAGGGGCTAAAGCTGGTCCTCAATAACAATAAGGAAAGAATGCCCACATATATATGGAAGTGAATGATGCTCTACTCAATGATAACCTGGTCAATGAAGAAATAAAGGAAGAAATTAAAGACTTCTTAGAATTTAATGAAAATGAATGTACAACATACCAAAACTTATGGGACACAATGAAAGCTGTGCTAAGAGGAAATCTCATAGCTCTGAGTGTCTGCAGAAAGAAACAGGAGAGAGCAAATAGCAGTAGTTTGACAGCAAACTGCTAAACTCTAGAACAAAAAGATCTAAAACTCTAGAACAAAAAGAATCAAACTCAGAGCTGATATCAACTAAGTAGAAACAAAAAGGAGTATACAAAGAATCAACAGAACCAAAAGCCGTTTTTTTGAGAAAATCAACAAGATAGATAAACCCTTATGCAGACTAACCAGAGGACTCAGAGAGTGTGTACAAATTAACAAAATCAAAAGGAAAAGGGAGACATAAAAACAGAATCAGAGGAAATTCAAAAAATCATCAGGTAATACTACAAAAGTCTATATTCAACCAAACTTGAAAATCCGCAGGAAGTGGACAATTTCCTAGACAGATACCAAAGTTAAATCAGTAGCAGATAAACCATTTAAACAGCCCCATAACTTCTAAAGAAATAGAAGCAGTCATTAAAAGTCTCCCAACACAAAAGAGCCCAGGTCAAGATGGGTTCAGTGCAGAATTCTCAGACCTTTATAGAAGACCACATACCAATACTATCCAAACTATTCCACAAAATTGAAACAGATGGAGCGCTACCGACTACCTTCTATGAAGCCATAACTACTCTTATACCTAAACCACAACCACACAAAGACCCAACAAAGAAAGAGAACTTTAGACCAATTTCCCTTATGAATACTGACACAAAAATCCTCAATAAAATCCTTGCAAACCAAATCAAAGAGCACCTCAAAACAATCATCCACCATGATCAAGTAGGCTTCATCCCAGGGATGCACGGATGTTTTAGTATATGGAAAACCATCAATGTAATCCACTATATAAACAAACTGAAAAATAAAAACCACATTATCATTTCATTAGTTCCTGAGAAAGCTGTTGACAAAATTCAACCCCATTTCATGATAAAAGTCCTGGAAAGAAAAGGAATTCAAGGCCCATACTTAAACATAGTGAAAGCCATATACACCAAACCATTAGCTAATATTAATAGTAAATGGATAGCCACTTGAAATATTCCCACTGAAATCAGGGACTAGACAAGGCTGCCCACTCTCTCCCTACTTATTCAATATAGTTCTCAAAGTCCTAGCCAGAGGAATCAGAAAACAAAAGGAGTTCAAAGGGATACAGATTGGAAAGGAAGAAGTCAAAATATCACTATTTGCAGATGATATGATAGTATATTTAAGTGATCTCAAAATTGCACCAGAGAACTACTAAACCTGATAAACAACTTCAGCAAAGTGGCTGGGTATAAAATTAACTCAAATAAATCAGTAGCCTTCCCCTACACAAAAGAGAAATAGGCCAAGAAAGAAATTAGGCAAATGACACCATTCACAATAGTCCCAAATCATATTAAATACCTCAGTGTGATTTTAACCAAGCAAGTGAAAGAATCTGTACGATAAGAACTTCAAGTCTCTGAAGAAAGAAATCGAAGAAGATCTCACAAGATGGAAAGATCTCCCATGCTCATGGATTGGCAGGATTAATATAGTAGAGAAGGCCATTTTACCAAAAGCAATCTACAGATTCAATGCAATCCCTATCAAAATTCCAATCCAATTCTTCATAGAGTTAGGCAGAATAAGTTGCAAATTCATCTGCAATAACAAAACACCCAGAAGAGCTAAAACTATCCTCATCAATAAAAGGACTTCCAGAGGAATCACGATCCCTGAACTCAAGCAGTATTACAGAGCAATAGTGATTAAAAACTGCATGGTATTGGTACAGAGACAGGCAGATAGAGCAGTGGAACAGAATTGAAGACCCAAAAATGAACCCACACACCTATGGTCACTAGATTTTTGACAAAGGAGCCAAAAACATCCAATGGAAAAAAGATAGCATTTTCAGCAAATGGTGCTGGTTCAACTGGAGGTCAGCATGTAGAAGTATGCAGATCGATCCATTCTTATCACCCTTTACAAAGCTTAAGTCCAACTGGATCAAGGACCTCCACATCAAACCAGATACACTCAAACTAATAGAAGAAAAAGTGGGGAAGAATCTCGAACACATGGGCACTTGAGAACATTTCATGAGTAAAACATCAATGGCTTATGCTCTAAGATCAAGAATCGACAAATGGGATCTCATAAAACTACAAAGCTTCTGTAATGCAAAGGACACTGTTGTTAGGACAAAACAGCAACCAACAGATTGGGAAAATATTTTTACCAATCCTACAACTGATAGAGGGCTAATATTCAAAATATACAAAGAATTCAAGAAGTAAGACTGCAGGGAGACAAATAACTCTATTAAAAATTGGGGTTCAGAGCGAAACAAAAAATTCACAGCTGAGGAATGCTGAGTGGCTGAGAAACACCTAAAGAAATGTTCAACATCTTTAGTCATAAGGGAAATGCAAAAGAAAACAAACAAGAGATTCCACCTCACACCAATCAGAATGGCTAAAATAAAAAACTCTAGCGACAGAAGATGCTGGCAAAGATGTGGAGAAGGAGGAACACTCCTCCATTGTTGGTGGGATTCCAGACTGGTACAACCATTCTGGAAATCAGTCTGGAGGTTCCTCAGAAAATTGGACGTTGAACAACCTGAGAATCCAGCTCTCTTGGGCATATACCTGAAAGATGCCCCAACATATAACAAAGATGCATGCTTCACTATGTTCATAGCAGCCTTATTTATAATAACCAGAAGCTGGAAAGAACCCAGATGCACTTCAACAGTAGAATGGATACAGAAAATGTGATACATCTACACAATGGAATATTACTCAGCTATCAAAAACAATGACTTTATGAAATTCATAGGCAAACGGATGGAACTGGAAAAATATCATCATGTGTGAGGTAATCCAATCACAGAAAAACACACATGGTATGCACTCATTGGTAAGTGGATATTAGCCCATATGCTCGAATTGCCCTTAATGTGCAGCACACGTGAAACTGAAGAAGGATGACCAAAATGCGGATGCTTCACTCCTTCTTTAAAAGGGGAATAAGAAAACCCTTGGGAAGGAATAGGGAGGCAAAGTTTAGAACAGAGACTAAAGGAATGCCCATTCAGAGCCTGCCCCACATGTGGCCCATACATATACAGCCACCAAAACTTAATACGATGGATGAAGCAAAGAAGTGCAGGCTGTCAGGAACCAGATGTAGATCTTTCCTGAGAGACACAGTCAGAATACAGAAATACATAGGTGAATGCCAGCAGCAAAGCACTGAACTGAGAGCAGAATCCCCGTTGAAGGATACAGAGAAAGGACTGAAAGAGGTTGAAGGGTCTTGAGACCCCACATGAACAACAATGCCAACCAACCAGAGTTTCCAGGGCCTAAGCCAGTACCCAAAAGCTATGTATGGACTGATCCTGGGCTCCAACTGCATAGGTAGCAATGAATAGCCTAGTAAGGGCACCAGTGGAATGGGAAGCCCTTCGTCTGCCAAGACTGAACCCCCAGTGAACGGGATTGTTAGTGGGAGGGCAGTAATGGGGGGAGCATTGAAAGGGGAACACCCATAGAGAAGGAGAGGTGGAGGGTTTAGGGGGATGTTGGCCTGGAAACCAGGAAAGGGAATAACAATCAAAATGTAAATAAGAAATACCCAAGTTAATAAAGATGGATTAAAAAATAGAAAGTGAACTCTAACTTTCTACGTAAATTAAACTGAATGCAAAGGAAATGAATATCAGATTATTTTATACTTGCTTGAATAATGAGTCTAAAAATATCCAATACACATAATGGCAAGTGCAATATTGGAAATGAACACTAAAGACATGAACTGCCAACTTTAAGACTTACTGCAAAACTATGGATAGCTAATTTCAAAATTCTGAGAATTGCACTCTAGGAATTTAATTCAAATAAATGAAAGGCTTTACAATGCATATACACAGATGAGGTTGCTAACCTTATACGTCTTCATGTATATTCTTTACTTGATACTAAGCTCTCTCTTTTCTATTTTTCTTCCATGCTATAGTCTATTCATAATTTGTTAGATTCTGAAAAATATTATAATTATGGGAATAATTGTCAAATACTTTGATTGATTTTATTAAGACTTAAATCAGTCTGGAGGTTCCTCAGAAAATTGGACATTGAACTGCCTGAGGATCCAGCCATATCTCTCTTGGGTATATACCCAAAAGATGCCCCAACATATAAAAAAGACACGTGCTCCACTATGTTCATCACAACCTTATTTATAATAGCCAGAAGCTGGAAAGAACCCAGATGCCCTTCAACAGAGGAATGGATACAGAAAATGTGGTACATCTACACAATGGAATATTACTCAGCTATCAAAAACAATGACTTTATGAAATTCGTAGGCAAATGGTTGGAACTGGAAAATATCATCCTGAGTGAGCTAACCCAATCACAGAAAAACACACATGGTATGCACTCATTGATAAGTGGCTATTAGCCCAAATGCTTGAATTACCCTAGATGCCTAGAACAAATGAAACTCAAGACGGATGATCAAAATGTGAATGCTTCACTCCTTCTTTAAAAGGGGAACAAGAATACACTTGGCAGGGAATAGAGAGGCAAAGCTTAAAACAGACACAGAAGGAACACCCATTCAGAGCCTGCCCCACATGTGGCCCATACATATACAGCCATCCAATTAGACAAGATGGATGAAGCAAAGAAGTTCAGGCCAACAGGAGCCGGATGTAGATCGCTCCTGAGAGACACAGCCAGAATACAGCAAACACAGAGGCGAATGCCAGCAGCAAACCACTGAACTGAGAATAGGACCCCCGTTGAAGGAATCAGAGAAAGAACTGGAAGAGCTTGAAGGGACTCGAGACCCCTTATGAACAACAATGCCAAGCAACCAGAGCTTCCAGGGACTAAGCCACTACCTAAAGACTATACATGGACTGACCCTGGACTCTGACCTCATAGGTAGCAATGAATATCCTAGTAAGAGCACCAGTGGAAGGGGAAGCCCTGGGTCCTGCTAAGACTGAACCCCCAGTGAACTAGATTGTTGGGGGGAGGGCGGCAATGGGAGGAGGATGGGGAGGGGAACACCGATAAGAAAGGGGAGGGGGGAGAGGGATGTTTGCCCGGAAACCGGGAAAGGGAATAACACTCGAAATGTGTATAAGAAATACTCAAGTTAATAAAAAAAAAAAAAAGACTTAAGACTTTTGTGCTGCAAACCTTGATGTACTATAATTTAAAATAGGTTGCTATTTTTTATAATGCTAACAGCTTATTTATTGGATGACAGTTGTTCTTTGAAGAGAAATTCAAGAATGCCACCAGACTAAAAATATTTTATTGTCTGCATTTATAAGAAAAATAAAACACAGTCCCTATTACCCAAAAAGACTTGGATTAAATCAAAAGATACTACAAATAACACAGTATCATCACTGTATTATTGATTTTTGGCTATCCCATTTTAATACTTCCTAGAGATAGAAATTCAATAATTACACAGGAAGAAAGTTGTTTAATTTAAAAACCACTTTGAAGTGTTTATATTGGTAACAATTAAAGCTTGATAAAGTGTAAATGAGATAGAAATTGACAGAATGCAGTCATTATAATTTCATATTTTAATTAACTATCCTTATTTCCAACACACTCATTTGACTGTTATAACCATGACAATAGCTCTGAAAATACTTTATAAAATGACTTCTAAGAGTTATGTGTTCTCCAAAACTCCATTGTCAGCATATGCTGGTGAGGACGTCGAAGAAAGTGAACAATCCTACATTGGTGGTGGGAGTGCAAACTCATACAACCATTTTGTAAATCAATCTGGCAGGTTGAAATTTGTTCTACCTCGAATCCAGCTTTAACATTCTTAAATGTACACCCAAAAGATGGTCTACTATACCACAAGGAAACTTTCTCTACTATATTCATAGCAGCTTTATTTATAATATCTGGAAACTGGAAAAAACCAAGATATTCCTCAACTGAAGAACAGATAAAGAAAATATAATACTTCTATAGAATAAAATAATCAGCTATTGAAAAAAGACTTCATGAAATTTTCAAGCAAATGGTTGGAACTAGAAAATATCACCCTGAGTGTGCTAACCCAGACTCAGAAAGGTACATGTGATATATCCTCACTTATAGGTGGATATTAGCCATAAAGTATAGTATAACCATGCTACAAAACATGGAACCCCAAAAAACTAAGTAATAAGAAGTGCCCAAGGGAAGTTTTGTGAATCTCACCCAGAAGGGAGCAAAAATAGTCACCTGAGGTAGATTGAGAGAGGGAACTGGGAGGAAGAGTTGGTGAGGAAGGGAATGTGGATGGGGATATGGTTGTGGATATGGGGAGCAGAAGAAGGATAGTAGTGAGAATGAAAATCAGGGGGTGATATCTCTGGGACTAGCTGGAGACTGGGCTGAGGAAAGCTTCAGAGAGTCTATGGATGTGACCCTGAGATTCCTACCAGCAAGAGTTATGCAGACTGAAGTGGCCACCTTCTATAGCTAGGAATGATTTCTAGTGAGAGAAGATGGACATCAACTAATCCACAGAATCAAAAATTAATTTGCCTACAAGATGTACAGGGAGAAAGATAGAACAGAGATTGAAGGCATGTCCCACAAATGCCTGGCCCAACTTGACACTCATCTTATGGGAGGGACTTCAGCCCTGATACTATTAATGATACTCTGCTATGCTTGAGGACAGGAACCTAGTAAAACTGTCTCCAGCAGCTGATGGAAACAGACATAGAGACTTAAGGCCAGACATCACCTGGAACTCTGGGAGTCTTGTAGAATTTTGGGAGCTGAAGAGGTCAAGGACACCACAAGAAGACCTGCAGAGTCAATTAACCTGGACCAATAGGGGCTCACAGAGACCAAACTGCCAGCATGGATGGACTAGACCTACACCCCTCACATTTTCAGCAGATGTGTAGTTTGGTCTTCATATGGGTTCCCTAATAATTTTAGTAGGTCTGTGTCTGTCTCTCACTCTGTTGCCTGCCCTTGGGTTTCCTTCCCCTAACTGGACTGCCCGGTTGTGAGATAATGTACTTAGTCTTGCTGCAACGGGGTATTCCAGGGAAGGCTGTTTCTCAAGAGAGACTCTTCTATCTCTGAGGAGAAAGGGAAAGTGCAATGGGTAGAGGGGATTTGTCAGGGTGGGACTGGGAGGAGAATAGGCAAGGCTAATACAATAACAATATGAAGTGAATAAATAAATTATTGGAAAATGACTTCTAGCCCTCAATCCAACAGTACTGAAACATATGTTTGATCATCTGAGTCAATGCAAGTTGACAACTACTACTAGGAAGGTTGTTAGACTTTCATATGTAAAAGAATATAGACATATTCCTCTTATAAATCATAGTTCAATCATGAATATGGTCTAAGTAATTATGCTTTAGATCTAAAGGGGTCTCCTATATACATTGAGTTACTGAGAATAATCTTTATAATGTTTCTATTATAAGCACCAAAAATTCATGTCTGACCAAAATTACAAAATATTATTTAAATAATCTTAAACAATTTTGTGCACTTGAGAAATTCTTGTTTGTTATTTAAATGAAATCAGTTCTTTAAATTTAATATTATGCACACTATACTTTTCCTTTCCTTCCCCACCTCAATTCCTACAGTTTCCTGCTAACCTATGAACATATCAAGAAAGAGGAAACAGCTTCAACAACCAATTTATATCTAACCCAGCATATCGGTACATATAAAAGTTACCATGGTTGGCAACAATCGTGGTTACAGTCTAAAGAAGTGATAAGCTACATACCCAAAAAATGCTGATTTAATTATTGATCCCTAGCATTTCCAAATATCCAAATCAGGAATTCTAATTCCTTTAAAGCTCAAGGCTCTCAGCAAATAAATAACCTAAGTCTGTTCCTCATTGTTGCTTAGCTCATCTCTAATTGTTCTGTAATCAATGATTGAGCAAGACCTTCCTAACCTTTTGATGACCATCTGGTTGTTGTTTAGAAAAAGTTCCTGGACAAATTATTGTCAGAACTCTGCTCCCATCAAGAAAGAACATCAGGGCATTAGCTGATGTACCCAGTCAGGCCCTCATGTTGACTCAACCACATCACCAATATTAACAAACCTAGGAGTAGAGATCTGTACCATTTCCCCAATACTCAGAGACAAACAAGAATGAATCACAATTCAAGCTTTCTTGTTTGGGTTCTGGGGAAATGTCTGTGACAGGCAAAGTGAAGGTAAAATTCCCAATAGCTTTTGTAGTAAATATTATTTGGGGGTTTCTGCCCCATATTAGATCACACAGTTTCTAAATAAAAAGCAAAAAATGTTTGCCCGTAATAAGCTGTAAATCCTTAGGGCTGAGCAGATTTTAGCCCTCTATGCTATTTTTTGTGGACTTTTTTTGACAGTAACTCCAGATATCACTTGCTGTGATCTGCATCAGCTGCTCTGACTTCAGAAATCCAGCCTTCAAAGTCATTCATGCATGATTTAGCTATTCCATGTCACAGAGCTTTCTTTCTTTTTCTGCTTCCCATTGAGCTCTGTGCCTCAGATCGCAATCCCAGAAACGTAAGCACTACCAAGTATTCTGTCACACCTCAATCATTGCTTGGCCCTCCTGAGGACAGAAGTGTCTGCACAAAATTTCCTACTGGCTCTTGCCACATGGGTACCCAACTCATCAGGCCTTGCCATAAGGAGAGCCATATGCATTATACTCATGCACCTATCTCAGAATTTCCTACCAGGCAACACACAACTAGTACATAGAAGCCTAGGCATAAAACACCTACTAAGCTCAGACATCAGCACCTAGCAATAATTTTCTCAATTCCAGCTGCCTTCAAGCCAAAAAAAAAAAAAAAGGACAACCAATAGTAGCTAGGATAATATGTCTCCACAAGAGTTCAGCAACCTTTTTAATGGTAGACCCTGAGTATTGCAATATAGCTAAAGCATAATACACAAGACCTTTAAATAGCCTTTATGGTTATATTAGAACTCCTTAAATAGAATATAAATAAATCTCTTAAAATATATAAAAACACAAGAAAGCAATAGAAAGAAAAAATAAACGTGTTCAGAACCTGAAAGTGGAAAAGAAAAGAAAAAAACCCCACAAACTGAATTAAATATGGAAAGGAAAAATTTAAGAACTCAAAGAGAAACTTGAGAGACAATCCATACAAACAGAATATAAGATATAGAAGACAGTTTCAGTCACTGAATACTTCATCGAAGAAATGCATGCCTTGGTTAAAAAAAAATGTTAAGTTTAAAATCATTAAGACACAAAGCATCCAGAAAATAGAACACACTATGAAGAAACCAAATACAAGAATACTAGGAATAGATGAAGGAGAAAAAAATCAGGTCAAAGGCACAGAAAACATTTTCAACAAAATCATAGAAGAAGACATTTTTTCTTAACCTAAAGAAGGAAGTGCCTGTTAAAGTACAAGAAGCAGACAAAACACCAAATAGACTGGATGAAAAATAAAATTCTTGCTGAATATAATACTCAAAATATAAATGTACAGAAACTGGAAAGAATGTTAAAAGCTTCAAGTGAAAAATAGCAAGGAACTTATAAAGGCAGAACAATCAGAAAAACTTTTCAACGGAATTTTCAGTGGAAACTCTGAAATCCAGAAGGGCTTGGACAGATGTCCTACATACACTAAGAAACCACAGATGCCAGCTCAGATTACTTGCTGTGTAAAACTTTCAATCATAGTACATGGAGAAAATTAGGCATTCTGTACAAAATCAAATTTAAATAATATCTATCTACAAACCCAGTTATTATAAGAAAAACTCTAACTTAATGTGGTTAAGAAAATGAAGAAAACACAAATAATTAATAATCCCCAGGCCATCAATTCAAAAGATAGGAACACACACACACACACACACACACACACACACACACACACACACACACACACAGAGACACACATACCACCACCACCAAAATACTAAGCATTAACAAACACCATTCATTAATATCTCTCAATATCAATGGCCTCAATATTCCGGTAAATCAAAAAAGAAGAGTGGCTAAAAGAATGGGTTAAAAAACAGTATTCCGTCTTTCTACTAAACAGAGGAACCATATCTTACCATCAAGGAAAAGCCTTAGGTCAGGGTAAAAGTATAGAAAAAAGACATTCTAAATGAGTATATCTATGAAGCAAGCTGATGTTTCAATCCAAACCAATAGGAAGAGATAAGGAAGAGTACTGCATATTCATCAAAGAAAAAAATTCACGTTGAGGCCTTTACAAGTTTTAACAGTTATGCATCAAATCCATGTTTGATTATGAAACAGTATTAAAGCTGAAATCACATATTCATACTCAAATTTGGGCAATGGGAGAATTCAACACTCCACTTTCATCAATAGAATAGCAATCTAATTAAAGAAGTAAAGAAAGATATACACAAGCTAACTGATATATGGAAGAATAACATATACCTAAAGATATGTTCATAACATTTCATCCAAACACAATGAAAAGTAGCACTATATACAACCACATGCTCAGACATATAGCAGTGTCAACAGATACAAAGACATTGAAACCATAACCTTGCATCCTGATAAACCATGGATTATACCTGGATATCAACAACTAGAAAACAATAGTCACAATTGAAAGTTTATCAACTCACCGAAACTGAGCAACTGACCCTTGAGTGAAAAATTGATGAAGACACAAATTAAGAAAGAAATTGAAGACTTTATAGAACTGAATTAAAAGGAATGCACTGCATAAACAAAATTATGGGAAACTATGAAGGTGCTTCTAAGAGGAAAGTTCATAGTACTATATGTCTACAAAATAAATTAGAGATATGTCATACTTAATGGCGTACCTGAAATCTATAGAACAAAAAGAAAGGAAAATATCCAAATTAAAAAATTTAGAATTAAAAAGTATGACACAAAGCCGACATGAAGGAGATCCATAGGATCATTAAGACAAACTTTAAATACGTTTTAGCAGATAGAAAATGAAATAAATGAATAGTTTTCTCTATATATGTTAGATATCAAAGTTAATTAAGATATTAAGATATAATAAACAATTCAAAGAGACCTAAAACACCTAGTAAAATTTAAGCGGTAGTTAGAAGAGTTAAAGTCTCTCTCTCTCTCTCTCTCTCTCTCTCTCTCTCTCTCTCTCTCTGTCTCTCTTTCTCTCTCTCAAGCATGCACAGGTACATGTGCACACTCATACACACATGCACACACACACACACACACACACACACACACACACACACACACACACAAAGGCAAACCCAAATGCCAAAAACTAACCAACCAACTAAAACTGGATGGGTTTAGTGTAGAATTCTACCAGACCTCCAAATAATTAGGACCAATATGTCTTTGGTTACCAAACAAAATAAAACAGAAAAAAGAGTGTGCAGTTTGTTTTATAACTCTATAGTTACCCAGGTAGCCAAACAATATAAAGATCCAACAAATAAAGAATTAAACATCAGTTTTCCATATAAAAATACATGCAAAAGTAATCAATAAAAATGCTTGCAAAACAGAATTCAAGAACACCTCAAAAATATACAACATGTTTATCCCAGAGATTCAGGAATGGTTCAATAGTATAAACTTATAAATGTACTCCCCCATCAAAACAAACTGAAAGATAAAAGGCAAATGTTTTTCTCTTTAGATGGAGAAAAAAAACCTTTGATTAAACTTAACACCCACACATATTTAAACATAATACACATAGTATACAGCAAGTCCATTGACAACATAATGTACAGAAATTCAAAGTGACTCCACTAAAATCAAGAATAGGACAAAGTTGTTCACTGTCTCTATACCTAATCAATATAATAATTGAAGTCACAGCTAGATCAATGAAACAACTTAAGATCAAAGCAATACATTTTGGAAAATAAGATGTCAAAGTGCATAATACGATATTATTACAAATAGATAGTATGTTAGTATTCATAAATGATCCTATCGATTCCAGAGCAAAACAAACAAAAAGTTCATAAACATTTTCAGCAGTGCAGTTATATACAAAATTAACTTACAAAGGTCAATGTCCCTCCTACATATCAATGACAAATAGACTGAGAAAGAAATTAGAGAAATAACATCTTTCAAAATCACTTCAATTCATATAAAATACCTTAGGGTTCTAAATGCAATCTACAAATTCAACACAATTCTGTTCAAAATTCCAATGAAATTTTTCACAGATATTGAAAGAGAAATGTCTAGATCCATATGACAAAACAAAAACCCAGGACAGGTAAAGAGGGTCCTGTGTAATAAAATACCTGTGAAGTGTATTCCTGTACTCTAGTTCAACTTTTTCTTCAGAACTACAGTAATAAAACTAGCATAATACTGACAAATAAAGACACACATTCATCAATATACTCAAAATGAAACCCTCAATATATACCCACACATGCATGGACACCTGATTATTCTTATGTGGAATTCATAAACGCAAATTGGAAGTAAGAAATCATATTTAATGAATGATTCTGGACAAACTAGATGGTTGCTTGTAGATCAATCCCTACAGAGCTATACTTATCAACCTATGTAAAACTCAACTCTAAATGAAAAACTGACCTCGCCATAAAACGAGATGAACTGATAGAAAGTGAAAGTGTGGAATAGCCTTGAACTCGTTGGTGCAGGAAAGGACTTTTTGAACAGAGCATCTTTAGCACTGACACTAAGATCAACAATTAATAAACAGTACCTCATGAAACTGAAACATTTTGCATGGCGAGAGACACAGTCATTTGGACAAGGTAGCATGCTGTAGATGCAAAAGATTTTTTTTCTACCAACTCCATACCTGATATATCAATGATATGAAAATATACTAACACCCCAAAAGACCTAAATATCAAGAAAATAAATAAACACTAAAAATAGTTCTAAACAGAGAACTCTCAAAAGGAAATGCAAATGTCATCAAAACAATTGAAGAAATATTGTTCATCCTTAGCCACCAGAGAAACACAAATCAAAACAGCTTTGAAATTTCATCTTACACCTGTGAGATCATGCTAGTGAGGATGTAGAGCAAGGGAAAATTCCATCTGTTGGCGGTGATAGTGCAAATTGTATAGCCAATATGGAAATCAGTGTGGTGGTTCCTCAAAAAGTAACAACTAAATTTACAGGAAGATCTAGCTATTCCACTCAAGCATATACTCAAAAAATGTTTCATCCTATATAGAGACAGTTATTCTGCCATAAGTATTGCTTCTCAATTCAGAACAAACAGAAATTGGGAACATTCTAGACATTCCTTTACAGTCTTTACTGGGCATTTCTTTTCACCAATGAATCTTACAGTACTGGAATTAGTTTACATCTAACTGAACTGTCTCAAGGGTTTCCACAGGTCTGATTGGTTTCCATAAACAAACTAGTCTGTTGCCAAGACTACACATTGTTCTATACAAACTATCAGGAAGGATGTATTGCTTAAGACAATGTCAACACAACTCACTGACCATGGAGAAGTAGAGCTGGTGCCTTACAAAGAACCTTGACCCCTACATTTTAGCATCTTTGAAGTGAGGAGATATTTTGCATATTACCAAAAGTGAAGTATAAAAAGCAACACAGCCTCAAACTCATTAATCTGCAACAGTGTCATGTCTGCAATATATTCTAGGGCATTGGTGGTTTAAAAAAAAACTGGTGGGAAACAATATCAGATTTGACTTAAGAGCCACTCCACAAAATTAAACCCATACACAGCACTGGTCATGTAACCAAAACCAGAGAGTAGACAGCCTAGGGTGTTAGGGCAAAAGCAAATATTACTGATAAAAAGAAAAAGAAAAGAACCACATAGCTACAAAATTATTTTTAAATTTATTTATATGAGTACACTGTAGACGTTTTCAGACACACCAGAAGAGAACATTGATCCCATTACATCTGGGCCACCATGTGGTTATGTAAAATTATTCCTAATAGCATTGTGTTTTACTTATAGAACAGCATCTTGCTCAGTCATCCTCAGAGAAAGCTTCCTTCAGTACCAGTTGGAAACAACTACAGAGACTCACAGCCACACATTATGCAGAGTGAGAGATTTTTAAATATTCAACCCTAAATGTCTCTAGCAAACCTCTTCCATAATCGCTCAGGGCACCTCGAGGGAGAGGGAATAGAAACAGTGTAAGAACCAGAAAAGATGGAGGACACCAAGAAACAAGACCCTCTTAGTCAACATAAACAAAGCTTATAGGAACTCACAGAGATAAAAGCAGCAAGCACAAGGCTTGTATGAATCTACACTATATCCTCTCTATATATATTATGGCTTCCATTTTACTGGCTTTATGGGGTTCTGGAGTGTGTTAAGGAATCATCTCTGGTGCTACTGTTTCCTTTTGGGCTCCTTTCCTCCTGATTGGCTTGTTCAGATCCAGTGTGTTAGTTTTACTTCACCTTATTATGTTTTATATTTTATTTTATTTCATTATTATTCCTTTGAAGACTGTTTTTGGTTTTGTTTTATTCTTTCTAATGAGAGATGAAAACAGAATGGATCTGTATGGGTGGGCAGATGGAAAGTATTTGGGAGGAGTAGAGGAAAATAACTTATAATCTGTATAAATTATGTAAGAGAACATTCGTTTTTAATAAAAGAAAAAAATGGAAAAACAGAAAACTATTTTCTTATGTGTAAAATATCAGACTTTATTGTGAATAGCAATGATATGGTTGAATACTGTATGATTATGGTTCTATGGAAATGTGTTCTAGTATATTCTTGTGTCAAAGACTGATAAATTAATCCACAAGTGTAACTTCAAGCAAGAGTGAGGTTTAAAAGAGGTAATATGATTGAGAGTGTCTTCTACTGAGATTCTATGGCATGTGGGAACCAGACAGACAAAGTTATCTTAGAAAACATCAGGTGACTGGGACTTCCGCTGGGAAGCTCAACAAGAATTTGCTGAGTAAACGCCCTATTCAAGAAGTGTCACAACGATAGTAGGTGTGTGATCCCCACTCCCACCACCTCTGCACACCAAAAATATCTCCCTGCCGGGAGGCACCTCCCTGATAGAGCTTGAATATATGTCATACTTCCTAGCCAATAGATTTAAAGGTTAATATGCTTAGCCAATAAGTTTAAACTGTAACCTTGCTGATGTAATTTGTACCTCTAAGAGGTATAAAAAGTGTGTGCCTTTGTTCCTGGGGGTCGCCACCACCCTGATTGCAGAACAACCCTAGTGCATTGGATTAGTAAACCTCTTGTTTATTACATCCATCTCGATCTCCATGTCTTTGTGAGTGGGACATCCTGAACTAGGATTTGGAGGGTTTTTCCTCAAGTCTTACATTTTGATGCATGAGTCAGGAAATCATCCTACTCGTGGAACCTGTGACCGAGACTGGAGTTAAAGCTCAGGCAAGTACTGCAGTTGTCTTTGTCTGCTTCTGTCTTGTATAAATGTGTCTAGTTTTTCTGAATCTGTGTGGCCATTGGGGCAGCGGGTGGAAACAACTGTTGCATTTGGGAATTGGAACAGGGAGTTTCTGACTTCATTTGGGTGCAGTGGCCGGGATGCCGCTGTGGAACTTTCTGAATTGGTCTGGTCTGTAGGGACTTAAGAGGACTCCACTACTTTTGGAACCTGTTTGCATGTATACTCGTGGCACTTGTGGTAGGAGTGAATAGGTCTTGAACTTTCTGTTTGTCTGTGTGTGTACTCGTGGTGTTCGTGGCAGGAGTGTATCCGTCTTGTACTTTGTTTGCTTGCATGTGGACTTGGACTGACGGTATTTTTGGACAGCATGGGACAGACTGCAGCAACTCCCTTGAATTTGACTCTTAATCATTGGGCGGAAGTGAAGTCTAGGGCTCACAATATCTCAGTAAGGTGAAAAAGAATAAATGGGAGACTCTTTGTGCCTTGGAGCAGCCTTCCTTCAAGGTCAGGTGGTCAGCCATAGGCTCTTTTTCCTTGACTCTTATTCAATTGGTCAAACAACATGTTTTTGGGGCAGACCCTAAGAGTCACCTTGTATATCCTCATCTGGGAAGATTTGGTATCTATCCTTCCCCCATGGTAAGCCTGTGGGTGTCTCTCCTTACTGTACAGGACCAAGCCAAGAAGAACATCCTCACAGACACCAAAGCTGACCTCCTTCTCCTGGATCCCCTTACTCTCCAGCCTCACACAGGTCTGGCCACAGAATCCCCAGCACAGTTGGCTACAGGCCCTTCGGCCCTGCCAGAAGAGAGAAAGGACCAGAGGGACCTTCACAAGGGACTCACAGCAGGAGAGGGACAGGCCCTGACCAGACCAACATCTGAGCCTATGGCCCCCTGATGATCAGGGCCTCCAGCCCCTGTAGTAATGGCCATTTTCTGTAGCTGACTTATACAATTGGAAGACACACAAGCCCTCCTTTTCAGAGAATCCTCAGAGTCTATCTAACCTCACTGAGTCCCTCCTCTTTTCCTAACAACCCTCTTGGGTCGATAATCAACAGTTTTTACAGGTTCTGTTCACCACATCGTTTTCTCCTCCAGGCCAGGGAAAATGTTCCTGGGGCAGACGGACAACCCTCTCTTCTACCAGTAGATATTGATGTGGGTTTTCCACTGACCAGATCAGACTGGGACTTCAACACACCTGAAAGGTAGGGAGCACCTGAAAGTCTATTGCCAGGCTCTGCTGGCAGGTCTCAGAGGGGTGATGAAACACCCCACAAACTTGACAAAGGTAAGAGAGGTGGTCCAGGGGCTGAATGAGTGTCCCTCAGCTTTCTTAGAAAGGCTCATGGAGACTTTCTGCCAGTTCACTCCTTATGAGCCCAGAAGTGCTTTTATTGATCAGTTGACCCAAGATATCAGGAAGAAGTTGCAGAAATTTGAAGGGTTACAAGATAAGTCTTTGAGAGAGCTACTGTAGGTGGCTAAGAGAGTATTTCATAACCAGGAGACAGAAGAAGAAAGTGAAGACAGGAAACAGAGAGAGTGAAGGAAGCTAGAGAATTAAGGACAGAAAAGAGGCAGGAAAACAATCTTCACAGAATCTTGGCCACAGTAGTTAGAGTCTATGGAACCTAGCAGTTGAAGCAACTATGTAGTACCTGGCAACTGAAGCAAACCCCTGGCCAAGGATCAATGTGCCTACTGTAAAGAAAAAGGGCAGTGGGCAAGAGATCGCCCCAAGAAGAAGAAAAAGGGACCCTGTGTTTCAGACAGGAAGTTGACAAGTCCTATACTACTGACCATCCAAGGGAACAGTGAATAGTGGGAATGGGGTTTGGTTTCCCTCCCTGAAACCAGGGTAACCATTACTGTGGAGAGGAAGGCCACTCAGTTCCTGGTAGACACAGGAGTGCAGCCTTTAGTCTTCCTACTATCAGATGGACCAGTTGGGTCCAAGGGGCCACAGACAACAAACAATACTCATGGACTAACTGAAGAACAGTGAACCTATTCTCCAACTAGGGATCCTGCGGAAGTGCCAGTCTGCACGGAATACTCCTCTCCTCCCAGTATGAAAGCCTGGGTCCAATGATTATCGACCTATCCAGGATCTCAGAGAAATAAACAAATGAGTGTCCAACCTCCACCATACGGTCTGTAACCCATATAAGCTGTTGAGTTCCTTGCCTCCCTCTAGGACCTGTTACATTTTACTGGACCTCAAAGATGTCTTCTTCTGTCTATTGCTGGCTCCAAAGAGCCAAGAGCATGTTGTCTTTGAGTGGAAAGGTCTGGAGTCAAGCATAACAAGCCAGCTCACATGGACTCACTTACCTGAGGGCTTCAAGAACTCCGCCACCATTTTTGATGAGTCTCTACCACAAGTCCTAGCCACCTTCTGAGCATTTAATCCTTAGGTATCCCTTTTGCAGTTTGTGGATGATCTTCTCTTGGGAGCATCCAGCAAGGAACTATGCTTGGAAGGAACTAAACGTTTTCTCACAGAACTGGGAGAGTTGGGCTACCAGGCTTCATCAAAGAAAGCCCAAATATGCTACCATAAGGTCAGTTACCTGGAGTACCTGATCAGGGTGGGGAGAGTTTGCTGTCAGATGCCAGAAAGGAAACTGTGTTTCACATTCCACCTCCCATGAGCCAGAAACAGGTTAAAGAATTCCTGGGCACGTCAGGCTTCTGTTACCTATGAATACGCTTGTTTCACCAAGATGGCAGGCCCCTCTCTACACTCTCACCAAGAATAAAGAGCCTTTTGTGTGGGGTGACAAGTAACACAAGATTTGGTGCTATCAAAACTGGCCTCATGTCAGCCCTGGCCCGAGGGCTCCCTATGTGACTAAGCCATTCCACCTATATGTGGCAGAAAATAAGGGCATAGCCAAAGGGGTTCTAACTCAAAAACTGGAACCATGGAAGAGGCCAGTGGCATACCTCTCAAAGAAATTAGACCCTGTGGCCTCTGAGGATCATGGCCCTGGTCGCAGTGTTGGTCAAGGATGATGATAAGCTAACTTTCGGACAAGACCTGGTAATATCAGCCCCACATGCCCTGGAGAGTGTAGTCCCCTAGCCTCCTGATCAAAGGCTCACAAATCTTTGAGTTGTGACCTTGCTGCTCGACTCTGACAAGGATCACATCCGCAACCCCCACAGGCTTAAATCCAGCCACCACTATCCCAGACACCAACCTCAAGTCTCCCATCCATGATTGTCAGCAAGTGCTCCCTGAGGCATATGGTTGGCACAAGGACCTGTCTGGTCAGCCCTTGGATGACACAGAAGAAACTTGGTTCATGGATGAGAGCAGTTTCCTATAAGAAGGGCAGAGGAGAGCAGGTGCTGCTGTGGTTGATGGACAGCAGATTGTGTGGGCACAAACGTTGCCAGAGGGAACCTTTGCTCAGAAAACTGAGCTCATTGCTCTCACCAAAGCTCTTGAGCTAATGAGAAGGCAAAAAGATCAACATCTACTGGGATAGTAGGTATGACTTCGCCATGGCCAATGTCCATGGTGCCATCTACCAGCAGCGGGGGCTACTGACCTCAGGAGGAAAAGAAATCAAGAACACGTCTGAGATTCTGGCATTACTAGAGGCCTTGTACAAACCAGCAATTGTATTATCCACTGACTGGGCCACCAAAAGGTTGATTCATTTATAGCTCGAGGAAAAAATTTGGCAGATCAGGAAGCTAAGGATGTAGCGTCCAGAGCAACTCCAGTGATGGTGGTTAAAAAACCCGAGGTACCTGAACCTAAATTTCAGTACTCAACTGAGGATCTGGCAGTCATCTCAAGGGACCCTGAAAATCATTTTGATCAGAAGAAGAGGGTCTGGGTAACCCCATCAGGTAAGAGAATATTGCTATAAGAACAGGCAAAAGCAATCATAAAAGAGATGAATCAGTGGACTCACCTAGGGGTAAGCAAGTTAACTCAAACAGCCTTGAGGTCTAAGTATCACAGTCCAGGACTGAAACATCTGGTAGAACAAGTGGGTCACAATTGTGTACCCTGTCAGAAGGTCCATGCATGCATAAACAGAACTGACCCTGATAAAAGATACTGAGAGGACCAGCCAGGAGTCTACTGGGTGGTAGACTTCATGGAGATCAAACTAGGCAAGTATGGCTCAAAATATCTTCTGGTTTTCATAAGTACCTTCTCAGGATGGGTAGAAGCTTTCCCTACCAGGCAAGAGATTGCAATGGTGGTGGTCAAGAAAATGCTAGAAGAAATTTTCCCCTGATTTGGAGTACCCAAGGAAATCAAGTTCAATAATGGTCCTGCCTTCGTCGCCAAGGTAAGTCAGGGAGTGGCCAAGTATTTAGAGGTCGATTGGAAACTTCATTGCATTTATAGACCTCAGAGTTCAGGACAGGTAGAGAGGATCAATGGAACTCTAAAAGAGACCTTGGCTAAACAGACCATAAAGACTGGTGCAGACTGGGTTGTGCTACTTCCCCTGGCCTTGTTCGGGTCAGAAATACCCCTTCTCACTTCAGTTTGACTCCCTTTGAGATCCTGTATGGGACCCCAGTCACCCTGACCCTCCTAAAGGATGTTATTGAACCAACATGTCACAGTAATAATGATTTATATGCCAGGTTAAAAGGGCTGCAGGTGGTACAGAAGGGGGTGTGGTTGCAGCTGGCAGCCACTTACGATACTGAGACATCACATCAGTTCCAAGTCAAAGACTCAGTCTACATGTGGTGACACCAAGCCCAGACACTTGAGACTTGCTGGAAAGGACCATACTTAGTGTTGCTGACCAACCCGAAGGCCATTAAGGTAGACCGGATAGCTGCCTGGATCCACACTTTCCCCTGTGAAGCCTTCTACTTCGGCAGGAGAGGAAAACAAAGCTCAACTCAGCTGAAGGTCCCAGATTACTGAAGACCCTTTAAAATTAAAAGTCACCAGGAGAACCAAGGATGAGGTGTCTCCTCCTGTCAATGATACTGTATCTTAGTCCCTTTCCCTTGGACTCAACTAGTATGGAGCACATCCAAGGTGCTTGCCCAATCAGTGGTGGCTGGACTTGTTCCCTGACTTGTAAACTGACTGTTGGGGTGACTCTCTGGGACTTAGAGGGACATTCAGATGTTCCTAAGGTCTCCCTTACCTGTGCTTCAGAGTGGCAAGTCAGAGGACATGCATGGGGCAGCTATTGTCATGCCCACTGGAGAAGTTTACTCCAAACACAAGACATTTATGTTTGTCCTGAGTTCCATTGCGACAGATCCCTTAACCCTGAGTGTGGGGGTAAACTGGATATTTATTGTAAAAGTTGCGGGTATGAGACAACGGGACAGGCATATTAGAATCCTACGTCAAGTTGGGACTACATCAGATAGCTGCTAACTATTCCCATGGGAATTATGGGAGACGGGATCCCTATATAGAAGAGTATACACTGACTTGGTGTCAACCTCTCTGATTCACTTTCACAAAAGGAGGGGGAAGGTTACAGATTAGCTGAAAGGATGAACCTGGGGCCTTAGAATCTATTATGGAGGATCCTATGATGGGTTAATATTCACCATTAAATTACGGGAAGAGTCCTTTATGCCTCCCTTGGTCCCAACCCAGTTATAAGACCTCAGAAATGCCCCACTCTTTTAAGGCCATCAGGAAAGATCCCACTGTGGGCATGTCACCCGCGGTTCCCACCGTTGAACCTCTGAGAGAAGGCTTCCATCTCTTTAACTTAGTTGAAGAAGCTTTTAAAACTCTTAATGCTACCAATCCCAAAGCTACAGAATCATGCTGGCGATGTTATGATGTGCCCGCCCCCCCCCCATTATTTATAGGGACTGTCAATCAAACAAAGGAGGTAAACCAGTGTAGGTGGCAACAGCGAAAAAAAAATCTCAATCTTATTCTATCTGCAATCACTGGGTCGGGATTATGTATGGGAAAAATCCTCCTCCAACCAGAAATTTCTCTGTAACCAATCTTTGTCTATTCCCGTGGTGGGGGATACTTTCTCCCACCTACAATGGGATGGGGTGCCTGTTCCTCCCGACTCACCCCTGGTGTCGACCTGCAAGTCTTGAGAGATACCCAAGACTTCTGTGTCCTGGTACAGTTAATCCCCACACTTATTTACCACCCTTATGAAAAGATTTTGTCCTGTTGGGATGGTCGCTTGCCAAGGGCCAAGACCCCTGGGAATTACATTCTCTATTTTATTGGGTCTGGGGCTAGGGGCAGCAGGCACTGCCACAGGAGCCTCCACCTTGATCATACATGATCTGAACTTTAAAGGCTTGTAGGTTGCCATAGATGCAGATATACAAGAATTAGAAAATTCCATCTAAAAACTTCAAGAATCCCTAACCTCTTTGTCAGGGTAGTACTCCAGAACAGGAGGGGTCTTGATATCCTGTTTCTCCAACAAGGGGGTCTTTGTGCTGTGCTTTGGGAAGAATGCTGGGTTGTTTTTTTTTTTTTTATAGACTATTCAGGAGTGATAAAAGATTCACAGCTGAGGAATGCCGAATGGCTGAGAAACACCTAAAGAAATGTTCAACATCTTTAGTCATAAGGGAAATGCAAATCAAAACAACCCTGAGATTTCACCTCACACCAGTGAGAATGGCTAAGATCAAAAACTCAGGGGACAACAGATGCTGGCGAGGATGTGGAGGAAGAGGAACACTCCTCCATTGTTGGTGGGATTGCAAACTGGTACAACCATTCTGGAAATCAGTCTGGAGAATCCTCAGAAAATTGGACATTGAACTGCCTGAGGATCCAGCTATACCTCTCTTGGGCATATACCCAAAAGATGCCCCAACATATAAAAAAGACACGTGCTCCACTATGTTCATTGCAGCCTTATTTATAATAGTCAGAAGCTGGAAAGAACCCAGATGCCCTTCAACAGAGGAATGGATACAGAAAATGTGGTACATCTACACAATGGAATATTACTCAGCTATCAAAAACAACGACTTTATGAAATTCGTAGGCAAATGGTTGGAACTGGAAAACATCATCCTGAGTGAGCTAACCCAATCACAGAAAGACATACATGATATGCACTCATTGATAAGTGGCTATTAGCCCAAATGCTTGAATTACCCTAGATGCCTAGAGCAAATGAAACTCAAGACGGATGATCAAAATGTGAATGCTTCACTCCTTCTTTAAAAGGGGAACAAGAATACCCGTGGCAGGGAAGAGAGAGGCAAAGATTAAAACAGAGACTGAAGGAACACCCATTCAGAGTCTGCCCCACATGTGGCCCATACATATATAGCCACCCAATTAGACAAGATGGATGAAGCAAAGAAGTGCAGACCGACAGGAGCCGGATGTAGATCGCTCCTAAGAGACACAGCCAGAATACAGCAAATACAGAGGCGAATGCCAGCAGCAAACCACTGAACTGAGAATAGGACCCCCGTTGAAGGAATCAGAGAAAGAACTGGAAGAGCTTGAAGGGGCTCGAGACTCCATATGTACAACAATGCCAAGCAACCAGAGCTTCCAGGGACTAAGCCCCTACCCAAAGACTATACATGGACTGACCCTGGACTCTGACCTCATAGGTAGCAATCCATATCCTAGTAAGAGCACCAGTGGAAGGGGAAGCCCTGGATCCTGCTAAGACTGAACCCCCAGTGAACTAGACTGGTGGGGGGAGGGCGGCAATGGGGGGAGGGTTGGGAGGGAAACACCCATAAGGAAGGGGAGGGGGGAGGGGGATGTTTGCCCGGATACCGGGAAAGGGAAGAACACTTGAAATGTATATAAGAAATACTCAAGTTAATAAAAAAAAAGATTCTATGGCAAGGGTTAGAGAAGGAATGGCAAAAAGAAAGAGAGAAAAAGAGCACAACCAGGGGTGGTTCGAATCATGGTTCAACTCTTCCCCCTGGCTCACTACTTTGATTTCCTCCATTACGAGGCCTTTAGTGATTTTAGTACTTATGCTGACTTTTGGACCTTGCATTTTAAATCGCTTGCTTAGGTTCATTAGGGAACGTATTAGTACAGTACAGATTATGATGTTGAGACAGCAATATCTAGAGTTAAATCGAGATGAGGTATAGCAGGATAATGAAGTATCTCAGGATTGATTATTCCCAAGGAAAACGGAGGAATGTGGAATGTGGGAACCAAGAAGACAAAACTATCTTAGAAAACATCAAGTGACTGGGACTTCCGGCTGAGGAGCTCCACAAGAATTTGCTGAATAAACACCCTACTCAAGAAATGTTGCAACCACAGTAGGGGCCAGATTCCCTACCACTCCCTCTGTGTGCCAAAGATATCTCTCTGCCAGGAGCCACCTCCCTGATGGAGCTTGAATCAATGTCATACTTACAAGCCAATAGATTTAAAGGTCAATATGTTTATCCAATAAGCTTAAACTGTAACCCTGGTGATGTAATTTGTACCCCTAAAAAGTATAAAAGGTATGTGCCTTTGTTCATGGGGGTTGCCTCTGCCCTGATTGCAGAATGATTGCACTGGATTAGTAAATCTTTTGTTTATTACACCAATCTCCACCTCCCTGTCTCTGTTAGTAGGACATCCTGAACAGAGGACTCAGAGGGCTTTTCTCGAGTCTTACAATTCTTCGAGTCTCACCATTGTGTGTACATGGATTTCCTTTATCACAAAGGTATAAAGTGAGCAGACGTTGAAAAGCAAAAGAGGAAAGTCATTTGAAGATCTAGACTCTGGAGTTCTTTAAGCATCAAGTGCATCAAGATTTCCAGCAAACTGGAAAGTATACTCAAGCTAAAAGCAAGGAAATTAAAAATGTAATAGAGAAGCAGCTATACCATGGGGCTTGATTTCATGCATGTTTTTAATTTCAATAGTTAGCATTCAATTTCAATATGATCGAAAAGAAAATGGTAATATTTATAGAAAATATACAAAAGAACTCTGAATGCAAAGAAGTAGTGATGTAATAACTCTTTATCTGAAAGCCACAGAGTTTAAAATGAACAGTTATTCAGTAAGAATGTCATTAACATAGAAGATTGACATTAAGTTTGTTAATAACATTAACAGGAGAGGCTATATTTCTGTTAAGCAGGATGGATTTGGGAGTAAATATATCATAAAATAGTGGTGTAAAATTTTGAGTTAAATCTTCTGTATAACTTTTCCAACCTGTAAATCATTTCCAGAAAGTGTTTCCCACGATTAGAATCACATATTTTCCAAAACAATATATATTCAGACATGGAAGATCTAGTAAGTTTGGTAGGATGCTTAAAATAAAAGAAGAGGATCATCATATGAATTGTTAGTCTAACTTCTAAAAGTAAAAATTATTTCAAACTTTTATAATGCTGATTTTAATATTTAACACTTTTGGATAGATATTTCTTCCAAGAATAGAAAGGGCTCATATGACAATCTAATGGATAAAGTTTTGGCATGTGGTCTTGTTATATTCAACATTTTTATGGTAATCTCTTGTGATAACCCATTAAATTTAAACCTCTTTAGACAATTCGTCAAAAAATCAGGTTTGTTCTTCTGTGAGAGATGATATTTTATTATCATATTAATTAACATAACTTATTGATGACTCCAAATACTAGATGAGTCATATATTTTAGTAGTACATACTAATTATAGTAATAAAATGGCTTTCATTTGAAAGTGATCAGTCAGAATGGTGCAGACCTATAATCTCAAAACCCAGGATATGTTTGATGCAGCATAATAGATTTATGCAGATCTTTAATATAGAGTGAGGTCTTGTGTCAAAATTTAAAGAAAAAACCAATAAAATTTCTTTTTTGTTTACATAAATAAAAACTTGGTATAGAAATAACTAGTTTAGTTCGCAATTTAGAGTTCTGCAATCTAGAAAACATGTTAAATTGGTAAAAAGGTCATATAATATATAAGAATATCTTAAATTTTCTATTCAAGTGGATTTAAGATGCAATCCTTTTAATTTCAGACCTTAAACATATGGAAAATGAATCTTAAACTAAATTAGAGTTATGCTGATTAAAAGGGAATTAGCAAGCAGCAAATTGTAGGTTACCATGTTTCTACTGAATGCTACTTTTTATTTCAGTGATGTTTATGCCAGACAGCAATGTTCCTATTGCGATTTCCCTTTAAAGTTCCCTTGTACAAAGACCAATTGATTCGCAACCTAGTCTGCTTCATTAACACAAGTTAAACAGTGCTTCTTAGAAAAGACTCTGTAGCCACATACAATGAACTTACATGGTACATTATTATGGGCAAATAGAATGACTGGATGGAGTTCCCAACCTGTGATTATTTTATTACTGCTCTTTAGAGGTGTACAAGCTGAGAATCTGGGAGGGCAATCTAATTATGCATTTAAAGTTTTTGCTGGAGGGTTCCTGTTGATGAAAGTGTTGAGCATCTCCTCAGACAGAATTAGTAGCTATCTGCAATTTCTTAAGCACAGTTTGCTTTGCTTTCAACTGTGGATTTCTATTTAGAGTACAGTAGCAGAATATTATCTTAACGCTTTTCAATAAACTATGCTGTCTTAAAATATTCTATAGGTATAAAGTGTGCTTTTGTGCTTGTCTTCATGTAAAAGGCTTGTCTGTCCATTTCACTTTTGGCGCCATTTATATATTGCCTCAATAAATATGTACTCAGCTTTTATATTTCCTGTTTAATATGGCAGGTACTAAAAAAATCTAAGTTTTCGGTGAATAGTGCAAGAAGTGATATAGATTAGGTACTTTAATTTTGCCAGTTCATTTTCCTTCTATGTAAAACTGGCACATTGAACCCTGAGCTGAAGTTGAATTTCATTATAAGTATATCCAATTATTTGAAAGAGTACCTAGTATCTAAGCAATATCCAAGATCTAAGTCCTGAAATTTTAACAATTTATTTCCAGTAACTTTTTTACATTAATTCTTACTTACCTTAAGTAAGTCTTATACCCATAAGTCTTTTTAAGACATTTTAAAAAGCTGCTGACACAAAGTAGTACACTACTAGAACCCAAACTCTGTTTTATTACATTGTTAAAATCTCACTCCATTCAATGCAATAAAGCAGAAAAATTCTCCTCAAAGAAAGTGAAGTGTGTTCATTTTTTAGTTTGTCTACTACTGATCTAGCAGTTACATATGTAAATGTAGCACTTCAACCAAAGAACAATAATACAAATTTACACAATTTGAGATTATTAGAACTCAAATTCAGTATAAATTAAAAACTGGATTTCTATGAATACAGACTGATATTACCTATTAAAATGACAATTCCAATGCAAGTGACAAAATTTCATTCTCTAATTATTCTTGTCTGCCAATTTAGTTTCCTTTCTCAAGATAGTATTATTATCAATTTTAAATTACTGATATGTTTAAGATGCTAATGTTTAATTAAAGACCATACCACTTAGTTTTAAAATTTCAGAAATGCTAATATTGTTTTAAATGTCTATTAGTAGCAGCTTTGATATATAAATTGTGGTTAACACCAGATTAAAAATAGGAAAGAGTTTACATCATGATTGCACACCCCATAAATACTATTTTGAATAAAACAAGTCAGACATCTTTTTATACAACTATTAAAAAGTGAAGTCAACCCACTATCCCACCTACTATAATATTTCATGTGAAGATACCTTTTGTCCTTGAACTCTGGACAATGAAGAGAGGGGCACCATTGCTTTTTATATGATTGAGAATGGTTCCTTATATTCATTTGAGTATTTGTGATGCCTGTGTTCCTTATTATTGTCACATCTTATTGTCCCCTTTATCACTCTCTAGTTCAAGGAAACTCCACAAAACCCATCAACTTTCAACAAAACGTTGCTAGATGAGTCTTAAACAGAGAACACATGAATGAGTCAGATGCATGAAGCACTGCTGCAGACTCATGCCTACTGAATCTGGTAAGTATCATTATGTTTTGAAATTTTACAGTTAAGAGGTTACTCTGGGAAGCAGGGTAACAACTAAAGGTTTCAGCCACAAAGTGAAGGTTAGGTACAAGTATGTCAGTTTAACTTGTGTCTGAAGTAAACTTTAGTCCTTGAAGTTAAGTAAGGAACCTGTCTTCCTGGCTCTCCATCTTTAGTACAGCCTATGAACTAATTCTTTATCAATTTAATTATTTTTTTATTTTTTAGATTAGATCCATCTGTGGAGTGGAAATTCACTTCATAAACCTCAAGGCAGGGAGTATTTCCTTCTTTTCTATCTCAAGTATGTACTTTTCCTAACTCCTTTCTTGGAACAAGTGATTTTTTTCTTGTCTATTTTTAAGGCCCTTCAGGTTTCTTCTCTGATTCTGCTTGTTACCTATGCCATTAATTTTTTTTTGGTTTACTTAATGAATTATGTAAAGTATTTTAGTTACTTTTCTTTTTTATTAATCATTTTATTTGATTATATTTCAAATGATATCTCCTCCCATGCCATTTCCCCTGACCCCTCCCCTTTGCCTCTATGAGGTGCTTCCTTACCCATTCACTGACTCTCACTTCACTCTCCAGTATACCCATCCACTGGGATTTTAGGCCTCCCTTCCCTCCTTTCTATTAATGTCTTAGTTACTTTTCTATTGCACCAATGAAACAGTTTCAAAAGAAAGCATTTAATTTGGCCAATAGTTTTATTAGGTTAGAATCTATGACAAAATAGTGAAATGAGAAGATAAAGCTTGATGTGAAACTATACGAAAAGTTGGATGTATTATTCATAATAAAAAGTCTGTAAGACACAAAGAAAGCCCTTTTTCCTAAAACAAACAAAAGGTACAAAACAATATAAAAGTAATTTTTGTTTAATGTATAGTAAAGGTTATTCAACAAGAAGGATAAATACTGTAGGAGGCAGAGAAACATAAGGGGATAAAATCTCATATAGTCAAATCAAATATCCATTTCAATAAATTTGTTTATTTTCATTTTAAGTGAACATTAATATTAAAATTGCATTGAAATAAATAGCTTTCTTAGAATTTTGATCTGCTCTTAACTAAAGTTTGTAGAATGTTTCTCCTTATTCTTAGGTAACCTAAATATGACAAAATGATATATGTTTGTTTAAGATAGCCTAATCATAGTTTTATAATGACCCCTAAATTTATTTAAGAAGTGCTTAAAACCTATCAAAATGTAAAAAATATTATAACTAAATACTTTAAGAAGTCATCATACTACATATCCATTAGTTTTCAAAAATAATAACTTAATTTTTAATATTCTTGTTTTGAACTAAAAAGTCTCTAAGACCTATTCTTTTTCATTTTAAGAAAGATGTTTAAAATGCAGGATTTTTGAAAAGTAGAGTGGCATAAAATGATATTACTAAATTTGATGGTCAATTTCTTTTTGACTTCTAGCCTTGAGGATCTTTCACAAATCTAATATGAAGTTCTTAGAAAAATTTTAACAAATGTTAAAGTGCTGTTTAATAAAATAATATCCTTGTTTCATCTATTCAAATAACCAACAAAATTCTAATGAATCCAGATTTAATTTACTCTAAGGTACCAAAATAGGAGTCATAGCTATTGAAGAAATCACCTGCTTCAATGATAATTCATAGCACATCTATGAGTTACTACTTAAAAACTGGTCTTTTTTCCCTAAACTATTCAACTACAGTTTTAGAACTAATATATCCAGTATTTATTCATGTCTTCTTAATTTAGTCTGCTCTTTTCTTCTTTCAGGAAATTCAGCAAGCTGAAATTAGGTGTCTTCAAACAAACTACAAAGAACATAGTGAAACAAATCATGTATCATGTTCCTGCTTGTCACTTTTTTTTTTCCGGAGCTGGGGATCGAACCCAGGGCCTTGCGCTTGCTAGGCAAGCGCTCTACCACTGAGCTAAATCCCTAAGCCCCTGCTTGTCACTTTTTAACCACTAAGAAGTTTCACTGAGACATCAGCATTTTCACATTTCCTCAGATAATCAGCCAGGAAATCTTTGAATTTCCATAGCCTTCATGAAGCTGTCATCTCACAATCTGGACTGACTGTCCTTGCAAATCAGCAACTGGTTTTGCTGATTGTTCCTTTCTATTTTAATAGAAAAATCTCCTCAGGAAATCCTTGTTTACATTGTATTTTTTGTTTGCTTGCTTTGTGATTTTGTTGTGTATGGTGTTGTTGTCTTTGTTTTCCCAAAAGAAACAAGAAGATAATTTGAAATGTATCTACACAGTAGTGTAAATAATTATTTTGAATTTTTTGTAAAGATTATATCTATAAAGATTGACATTGGGCCACATAAGTGAAGATGAAGATACTTAAAGGATTAAGGTCTTTGCAACTAATAAGAAACATTTAAATGAAAAATGAACTTGTAAACTTCAAAAGAAAGACTATGCTATAATTGTCTGAACAAGAGAAAAGATTCACATGGAGTCCTTCTATTATTTTATTACTGTTATTATTTGGGAACATTGCATTATACATCCTGATCACACTTACCTCGAAGTCTTCCCAGGTCCCTCACCCCACACTTAGAATATAACCCCCCATCCTGATAAAAAAGAAGAAAAAATGAATTTCACTTGTAATTTTTGTTGCATATATATTCTCCCAGTATGCTGCAATTAAAAAAACAAACAAACAAACAAACAAACTGAGCCCTTCCCCACTCCTACACCTGCATCTTTATCACAATTTTGAAGGGTTTTCTTCAGTGGCTTCTTGTCTAGGCTGCTTCTTTTATACAGGACATTAGTGGGGATAGGGTTGAGGTTGTTACAAAACCTTCAATATTCTCAACTGTGAGTTTCTATCATTGATACCACTGCAAAAGAAGCTTCCTTGCTCTTTATAGTAAGCAGCTGCATGGATCATGAACTTCCACATGGTTTCAGGCGGTCAACAATGTCGCGCCCAACCTCGATCAGCAAGGAAGACATGACCAGAGGAGATCTTCTTCAAGCAGTTTTACTCAGGAACCTTGATACAATCTTCTGACTCCGTGGAGCCCCCACACCACACTTAAATAGCTAGCACTGGCCAGTCCTAGCAAGCCACAGGGGTCATGCAGATAAGCTGTCACTATGCGGAAACTAGCAGGCCAGGCAGGCATAGCCAAATAAGGACTTGTTTACTACAAGGAGTGCTAACCGTTGGGAGGGTGGAAGGCGGAAACCAGTGCCATTTTTGAGGCGTGGCACATCACAGCTCCCTACAGTTCCCTCTTTTTGTTTAATTAATCAAGCAGGCAAAGGCACCGCTGAGCGTGGCGACCCCCTCACCCCCGTCTTAGGATCATCCCTTCATTAAACCCGTCTCAGGACACCTCGTCGCCCACAAGGTTCCATGCCTTAGATAGAAGGGAAGTTGCCCGTCACTGGGCAGGGTCACTCACACATACTCAGGGGCGAGGTGCAACTAGGTCTTCTGAATGACCGTAAACCAGGCTTGAGGGGACTGTCCTGCTTCAATGGCTTCAAATGCCTGTACCACCATAGCCACATGCTGCCTCTGAACAAACCTCATTCTACAGAGACACCACAGGCTCACTGGGGAGACCAGCAGCAAGAGTCCAGCTAGGGCTCCCATACCCGCCCACTCTCTAAGATGATTCATAGCAGCAGCAATCCAAGTTGATAATCCCGTAGCCAGTCTAGTATCCGCACGTGTGGAGTTCATGGTCACAATGGCTACACGTAGCTGATCCATTAAGAAATTGAATTCTCCCGTCCAATTACCTAAAAGATAACTTGACAACTGTTTAGACAAATTAGAGGAGTGGGCTTAAAGGTCATGATGTATTGGCATGAGTCTCAGGAACACCGATAGTATCCCCCCACCGGGGCTCCATTTGGACCAACATTTGGGTCATACCGAGAAGTGTCAGCAACAGCAGGATATTCATTCTTGTTGCATCTCCTGGTCAATCTTTCAGGGACCCACAACGGATCTTGCTGGCCCTGAGGAAACACACAAACAGACCCTCTTGCCCACGCCAACATGAGATCTGACCGATGCCATAAGCCAGTGATCACATCTTTCCATTTCACATAACCTTTTAACGTGCCCACCCGACACTGATGTTGGTCAGCGGCAGAGAGGCCATCATGATCCAAAATTAAAAAATTAAGAGTAAAAAGGGCTAAGGATATCTGTTCCTTAGGAGTACTGCCATGGCCTATTCCCCATTTTTGTTTAATTACACATTCCTTCAAAGTATGATGGCTCGCTCAACAATACCTTGTCCTTGGGGATTAAAAGGCAGGCCATGGCTCAACTGCACATCCATCTGTTTACAAAAGGATTTGAAAGATTGGGCAGTGTACGCTGGGTCATTATCAGTCTTTAAGTGTTGAGGCTTTCCCCAAGCATCCCAGGCTTCTAGGCAGTGTCCAATAACATTGCATGCCTTTTCTCCAGTCATAGGGGTAGCATGAATGACACCTGAGCAGGTATCCACAGAAACATGAATGTATTTTAGAATCCCAAATCCAGATATGTGAGTTACATTCATTTGCCAAATCTTTAAAGTCAGTAAGCCCCTGGGATTACCCCAGGCCTTGATTCCTTTCTCTCTGTTAGGCAGTTATAGTGCTAGTCCTACCCTGCAGGTATTTCCCTATTCCTTTACCGGAAAAATAGCCCATATTTTTCAGAATCTTTTGTGAAGTTTCAGAATATTCATTGATCAATTTGAAACCCACGTCTTTCAGCAAATCTCTCCCCCAAAGGGAAATGGGCAATTTCAACACATAGGGTTGCATAACTCCTGAATGTCCTTCCTGATCTCTCCAACTCAATTGTCTTGCACTCATATCAGGAGCTCTTGCATAACCGAGACCTTGTAATGTTTGAGATGAGGCCTGTATTGGCCATCCAGAGGGCCAATTTTCTTAGCTATTATACTTCTATTGTCCCCTGTATCCAACAGTCCTAGGATCCTTTTACCATGTACCCTTAGCTCCATTACTGGTCATTGGTCTAAACCCAAGGCTAAAAATGTAAGGTCGGAGCCTGTGGAACCGAAACCCTTCTCTCCCCTCTCTCTAGACTGGGCTTCAAATGTTTCATGAAGGCTAGGCAAAAGTAATAGTTGGACTATTCTGTCCCCAGGGGAAATGGCAGTAATCCCTTTCAGAGATTCTACCATGATCTTGACTACCACGGTATAATATGTGTCAATAACTCCTGGATGGACATGTAGTCCTCTTAAAGCTGTAGATGATCTCCCTATAAATAACCCTACTGTGCCAGGCTCAAGGGGTCCTTTAAAATCAGTTTCTATCAACTGGACCCCCATCCGAGGAGTTAGTATGAGTCTGGTGGTGGAGCGGAGATCCAGTCCTGCGGAGCCCTTAGTGGCTCTCCTTGACCCCTCGGATGGCGAAAGTACGGCCATCTCTCGTGACTCTTTTCTACATTCTGATTCTCGACTGCCCCATATATTTGTGGGCCCTGGGGTCATGGGCCCCACTGTTCGTTTTTTGGACAGGCTCCACCAAAACCCGAGCTAAGAGGCTGCCCATCGATGTCTTTTACCAAGCAGCACTCAGTAGCCCAATGGTTCCCCTTTTTGCACTTGGGGCACAGCCCTGGTTGCCTTGGGCATTGGCCACTTCCTGTACTTACTGGACGTCCCCTTTCTGGACATTGCCTTTTTAGGTGCCCCTGTTTACCACACTTAAAACACGCTCCTGAGCTTCCTCCTTTTCTCTGTGTCATCTGCAGAACAACAGCTGCAAGTCCAGCATTAGTCAAAGGTCCCCCTATTTCTCTACAGTCCTTCATCCAAGCTTCAAGTCCCTTGCTCTTGTAAGGAGTGATAACGGCTCGACATTCCTTTGTGCACTGTTCATAGGCCAACTGTTTAATCAAGGGCATAGCAGTATCGGGGTCTCCAAAGACTTTCCCTGCTGCTTCCACTAATCGGGCTACAAAGAGAATGGCTCCATAGGTCCTTGAAGAATCTTGTTGAGGTTTCCACTCATTTCTCCCTTATTAGGCAAGGATTTCCGTGCCTTTGTTGTAACTTCATTAATCTGCTGGTAAACCTATCCTGGATATCCTGTATGAGCATTGGCAAAGTGTGCCTGACCCAGCAGCATATCCCTATCCCAGGCAGCCTGGCCACCCCCCGCTGCCAAGTTAGTGGCAGCCTGTTCATTGGCAAACTCAATAAGAAAAGCTCTCCAGTCCTAATACTGTCCCAGACTAAGACAGGACCGAGCAAGGTTAGTCCAATCACTAGGAGTCATGCAAAATCTGTGTAAGGCCTCAACCTGAGCTATGGTAAGTGAGGCTGTAATGCCATATGTCCAGACTGATTCCGCCAGGGACTTGATCACCTTAAAGTGTAAAGGCTCATGATACCTTTGTTGATTAGCATCCACATAAACAGGATAGGCCAGATGTAGTTCTGTGCGGACTGCCTTCCACACTTCAGGGCAGAATGTACTACCTGAAACTCTACTTCCTCCCTCTACAACACTGTAGGGAGGAGGAGCCGAGGGGAACCGCCCAGGAGGTTCCTCCACCATTTTAGGCTTTTTCCTTTTCTTCTTCTGTCTATTCCTTAGAGACTGTTTCCGCATTTGATCTATCAACTCTTGTAACTCTTCTTCTGAATCTGTTTCGTCTGTTTCCTCCTCTGTATCTGTCTTTTCTGAGTCTGTCTCCTTTGCGCTTCCCTGCTTTTCTGACCTCTCCTCTTGAAGCATTTCTAGGGCAGCTTGCCTCTTCCCTATAGCTCCCTGAAAACATTTTTGATACTCAAGGCAACTACGCACTCAGCGCCACACTGGACGGACCCCAGGTCTTAGAATCCCCTGTTCCCAGGCAAAATCAAGGTCTTTCCCTAATTTTTCCCAACTTGCCACAGTAAAATTACCAGAGACTGTGAACCAGGGTGCAATGGCATCACATTCACTCAAAAATCTCTCTAAGGTGCTCCTTTTTATTTTTAGTTTCTTTCTCTCTAACAGCTCTTGAAGAGCCAGAAAAATTGGACGAGACTGTGAGGTCCCCATGACAAAAACTTTCTACGCTGCTATGGCTAAATTCACCGCACATCTTGCTACTTTCAGTTCACTGCTGCTGCGAACTTTACTTTTGGTTCACTGCTACCGTGAACTTTACTTGCTCACTACCCTGATACTTTATAGCCGCTTATTTCCCGAGGTCCTTATGGTCCCACCTTACCTTGGGAACTTTCCAGCGCTGCCCTGACTGCAAGAAGTTCTGATCTCAGGAGGTCCCTGTATGCGTCAACACTTGTTGCGCCCAACTTCGACCAGCAAGGAAGACGCGACCAGAGGAGATCTTCTTCAAGCAGTTTTACTCAGGAACCTTAATACAATCTTCTGACCCCGGGGAGCCCCCATACCACACTTAAATAATATTGGCACTTAAATAAATTGGCACAGGCCAATCCTAGCAAGCCACGTGGGTCATGCAGATAGGCTGTCACTATGCGGAAGCTAGCAGGCCATGCAGGCATAGCCAAATAAGGACTTGTTTACTACAAGGAGCGCTCACCGTTGGGAGGGTGGAAGGCAGAAACCAGCGCCATCTTTGAGGTGCGGCATGTCGCAGCTCCCTACACAACAATACACAGCCTATGGATATACACATGGATTTTAGTGCTAGCAGACACCATGGACCTTAGCACAATCTCTGGTAGCAACACAGGTCATGGTTATCAATATTCCATTCATGGTAACACAAGGCACAGAAATCAACCAGATCCCCAGCGAACAGCAGGACTACAGACATCAAGATGTCTTTGGGCAGTTTTGCAGAACAAGAACATCCACATAGCCTTTAGTGGCAGAATGGACAAATGACATAAATATGGGCTCAGGCAGCAACTTAGGCTATGTACATCATCATGGCCTCCAACAGCAATATGGGATCTTTTACTAACTAAATTTCATCTGCTTTCACTATCCTTATATTTAGTGAGAATAAACCCTTGTCATTCTTATCCTTCTTATTGATTAATTAACTGGATGAGTTGTAAACTACTAGAGGTTGAATTTAAGAACTCACAGATGCCAATCAAGGGCTCTACACCTAGATCCATACTCAACCTTTTTTTTTTTTAACTTTACTTTGAGATATGGCCTTATAAATTCCCCGATGGCCTTGAACTTGAGATGCCATGCCTCAGTATAGCTGTGATTACATGTCTTAACCACAGGATATAGCTCTTGTTAATTTTTTACATTTGCTATTGTTTATAAAAATCTGACAAGTAGTCTTAGACAGATTTCCTCTAACCTAATAAATTCATGTAGGAAAATTCTGTTCACTGAGGACCCCAAATTTCTTGTTACCTACAAATCCCCATTTAAAAAGTTTACAATTGACCCCATGCTCTTTCCTTCTTATGAAAATCTACTTAGCAGTTCAAGCATCTGTTATAATTCTTCTGAATCAAATGGTCCTTAGATGTTTTAATGCATTAAAATATAATTAATGGATGAAAGTTTTGGAAGAAAAACAGGAGATTATGCATCTAACTCACACAGTGCTTCATTATTGAATGCAAGTTCTAAAGAAGGGCAAAGAAACAGGAAATCTTGGTTTCATGTCTGAGCCAAAGAGAATGAGCAGAGTACGTAAACCACTAAAGAACATGGGATTTAAAAGATGCCTAAGAAAGGAAATGAACTATTAAAATCATAAATATCTCTCTTTAAGTAATTGTGCCTCTAAAAGAGAGTTGGAAACAACACCAATATAAAATATATAAGGTCTTCAAAGTCTTTCTTTATTTTACAGTCAAATTCTTTTTACAATCCTTAAAATTAATTTTGAAAATTAGTAATTTACTTTATCAGCCTTTATTACTGACTAGTAAGTTCCTACAAAGTTATGCTTCCCAACTTTTGTGCCTCACATAGAATTGATACTCAGTCTTTGAAGAAAGTGCCTTAGACCTGGAACATTTTGAATATTTTACCAAGTGATACAATTTATGTCAGAATACACTTTGAAATCATATTGTCAGTTGTGACTACTACCTTATCTCAGCCAAAGGTGGGAAGGAAATCTTTCTATCCCTGCAACTTGCAATGTACTTGCAGATAAAGACTACAAAGGAGAGTTGAGAGACTTGCCCAATTGTTGTTTACTGTGTTAATTGTGTTCCCAAAGGTGCAGAAGAATCTTTTTTTTCCTTTTTTTCTTATTAACTTGAGTATTTCTTATTTACACTTCGAATGTTATTCCCGTTCCTGGTATCCGGGTCAACATCCCCCTTACCCCTCCCCCCTTCTATATGGGTGTTCCCCTCCCCACCCTCCCCCCATTATCGCCCTCCCCCCAACAATCACGTTCAGTGGGGGTTCAGTCTTAGCAGGACCAAGGGCATAACCTTCCACTGGTGCTCTTACTAGGCTATTCATTGCTACCTATGAGGTTAGAGTCCAGGGTCAGTCCATGTATAGTCTTTGGGTAGTGGCTTAGTCCCTGGAATCTCTGTTTGGTTGGCATTATTGTTCATATGGGGTCTCGAGCCCCTTCAAGCTCTTACAGTCCTTTCTCTGATTCCTTCAACGGGGGTCTCATTCTCTGTTCAGTGGTTTGCTGTTGGCATTCACCTATGTATTTGCTGTATTCTGGCTGTGTCTCACAGGAGAGATCTACATCCGGTTCCTCTCGGCCTGCACTTCATTGCCTCATCCATCTTGTCTAATTGGGTGGCTGTATATGTATGGACCACATGTGGGGCAGGCTCTGAATGGATGTTCCTTCAGTCTCTGTTTTAATCTTTGCCACCCTATTCCCTGCCAAGGGTATTCTTGTTCCCCTTTTAAAGAAGGAGTGAAGCATTCACATCTTGATCATCCATCTTGAGTTTTATGTGTTCTGTGCATCTAGGGTAATTCAAGCATTATCAATGAGTGCATACCATGTGTGTTTTTCTGTGATTGGGTTACCTCCCTCAGTATGATATTTTCCAGTTCCCTTCATTTGCCTATGAATTTCATAAAGTCATTGTTTTTGATAGCTGAGTAATATTCCATTGTGTAGATGTACCACATTTTCTGTAGCCATTCCTCTGTTGAAGGGCATCTGGGTTTTTTTTTCCAGCTTCTGGCTATTATACATAAGGCTGCTATTAACATAGTGGAGCACATGTCTTTTTTATATGTTGGGCCATCTTTTGGGGATATGCCCAAGAGAGGCATAGCTGGATCCTCAGGAAGTTCAATGTCCAATTTTCTGAGGAACCTCCAGACTGATTTCCAGAATGGTTGTACCAGTCTGCAATCCCACCAACAATGGCAGAAAGTTCCTCTTTCTCCATATCCTCACCATCATTTGCTGGCACCTGAGGTTTTGATCTTAGCCTTTCTCACTGGTGTGAACTGAAGTCTCAGGGTAGTTTTTATTTGAATTTCCTTTGTGACTAAAGATGTTGAACATTTCTTTAGATGCTTCTCAGCCATACGGCCTTCCTCAGCTGTGAATTCTTTGATTAACTCTGAACCCCATTTTTAATAGGGTTATTTGTCTCCCTGCGGTCTAACTTCTTGAATTCTTTGTATATTTTGGATATGTTGCAGGATTCGTAAAGGTCTTTTCCCAATCTGTTGGTTGCCTTTTTTTCCTAACCACAGTGTCCTTTGCCTTAAAGAAGCTTTGCAGTTTTAAGAGATCCCATTTGTCGATTCTTGATCTTAGAGCATAAGCCATTGGTGTTTTGTTCAGGAAATTTTCTACAGTGCCCATATTTTCGAGATTCTTCCCCACTTTTTCTTCTATTAGTTTGAGTGTATCTGGTTTGATGTGGAGGTCCTTGATAGACTTGGATTAAGCTTTATACAGGGTGATAAGCATGGATCGATCTGCATTCTTCTACATGTTGACCTGCAGTTGAACCAGCACCATTTGCTGAAAATGTTATTTTTTTCCATTGGATGGTTTTAGCTCCTTTGTCAAAAATCAAATGACCATAGGATTCATTTTTGGGTCTTCAATTCTATTCCATTGGTCTATCTGTCTGTCTCTGTACAAATACCATGCTGTTTTTATCACTATTGCTCTATAATACTGCTTGAGTTCAGGGATAGTGATTCCCCCTGAAGTCCTTTTATTGTGGAGGATAGTTTTAACTATCCTGGGTTCTTTTTTTTTTTTATTCCACATGAATTTCAAATTGTTCTGTCTAACTCTTTGAAGAACTGGATTGGTATTTTGATGGGGATTGCATTGAATCTGTAGATAGCTTTTGGTAAAATGGCCATTTTTACTTTATTAATCCTGCCAATCCATGAGCATGGGAGATCTTTCCATCTTTTGAGGTCTTCTTTAAATTTCTCTCTTCAGAGGCTTGAAGTTCTTATTGTACAGATCTTTTACTTGCTTGGTTAAAGTCACACTGAGGTAATTTATATTATTTGGGACTATTATGAATGGTGTCGTTTCCCTAATTTCTTTCTCGGCTTGTTTCTCTTTTGTGTAGAGGAAGTCTACTGATTTTTTTGAGTTAATTTTATACCCAGCCACTTTGCTGAAGTTGTAAATCAGCTTTAGTAGTTCTCTGGTGGAACTTTTGGGATCACTTAAATATACTATCATATCATCTGCAAATAGTGATATTTTGACTATTTCTTTTCCCATCTGTATCCCCCTTGATCTCCTTTTGTAGTCTGATTGCTCTGGCTAGGACTTCGAGAACTATATTGAATAAGTAAGGAGAGAGTGGGCAGCCTTGTCTAGTCCCTGATTTTGTGGGATTGCTTCAAGTTTCTCTCCATTTAGTTAAATGTTACCTGCTGGTTTGCTGTATATGGCTTTTACTATGTTTATGTACGGGCCTTGAATTCCTTTTCTTTCCAGGACTTTTATCATGAAGGGGTGTTGAATTTTGTCAAATGCTTTCTCAGTATCCCATGAAATGATCATGTGGTTTTATTCTTTCAGTTTGTTTACATAATGGATCACGTTGATGGTTTTCCATATATTAAACCATCCCTGCATGCCTGGGATGAAGCCTACTTGATCATGGTGGATGATTGTTTTGATGTGATCTTTGATTCAGTTTGCCAGAATTTTATTGAGTATTTTTGCGTCGATATTCATAAAGAAAATTGGTCTGAAGTTCTCTTTCTTTGTTGGGTCTTTGTGTGGTTTAGGTATAAGAGTAATTGTGGCTTCATTGAAGGAATTTGGTAGTGCTCCATCTGTTTCAATTTTGTGGAATCATTTGGATAGTATTGGTATGAGGTCTTCTATGAATGTCTGATAGAATTGTGCACTAAACCTGTCTGGACCTGGGCTCCTTTCAGTTGGGAGACCTTTAATGACTGCTTTTATTTCGTTAGGAGTTATAGGGTTGTTTAAATGGTTTATCTGTTCCTGATTTAACTTTGGTACCTGGTATCTGTATAGGAAATTGTCCATTTCCTGCAGATTTTAAGTTTTGTTGAATATAGGCTTTTGTAGTAGGATCTGATGATTTTTTTGAATTTCCTCTGATTCTGTAGTTATGTCTCCCTTTTCATTTCTGATTTTGTTAATTTGGAAAAACTCTCTGTGTCCTCTCGTTAGTCTGGCTAAGGGTTTATCTATCTTGATTTTCTCAAAGAACCAAAGTTTGGTTCTGTTGATTCTTTCTATGGTCCTTTTTGTTTCTACTTGGTTATTTCAGCTCTGAGTTTGATTATTTCCTGCCTTCTAGTCCCCTGCGGTGTATTTGTTTTTTTTTTTTTATAGAGATTTTAGGTGTGCTATCAAGCTGATGACACATGCTATCTCCTGTTTCTTTCTGCAGGCACTCAGAGCTGTGAGTTTTCCTCTTAGCACAGCTTTCATTGTGTCCCATAAGTTTGGGTATGTTGTACCTTCATTTTCATTAAGTTCTAAGAAGTCTGTAATATCTTTCTTTATTTCTTCCTTGACCAGGTTTTCGTTAAGTAGACCATTGTGCAACTTCCATGTATATGTGGGCGTTCTTCCCTTAATGTTATAGAAGAACAGCTTTAGGCTGTGGTGGTCTGATAGGACGCCTGGGATTATTTCTATCTTTCTGAATCTATTGAGGCCTGTTTTTTGACCAATTATATGGTCAATTTTGGAGAAAGTACCATGAGGTTCTGAGAACAATGTATATCCTTTTGCTTTAGGGTAGAATGTTCTATAAATATCTGTTAAGTCCATTTAGTTTATGACTTTTCTTAGTCTGTCTACGTCTCTGTTTAATTTCTGTTTCCATGACCTGTCCATTGATGAGAGTGGGGTGTTGAAATCTACTATTTTTTTTTGTGTGAGGTGCAATGTATGTTTTGAGATCTTGTAAGGTTTCTTTTATGTATGTAGGTGCCCTTGTATTTGGAGCATAGATATTTAGGATTGAGAGTTCATCTTGGTGGATTTTTCCTTTGATGAATATGAAGTGTCCTTCCTTATCTTTTTTGATGACTTTTAGTTGATAATTGATTTTATTCGATATTAGAATGGCTACTCCAGCTTGCTTTTTCTGACCATTTGCTTGGAAAGTTGTTTTCCTACCTTTCACTCTGAGGTAGTGTCTGTCTTTGTCTTCTGAGGTGTGTTTCCTGTAGGCAGCAGAATGCAGGTTCCTCATTGCATTTCCAGTTTGTTAATCTATGTCTTTTGATTGGGGAGTTGAGACCATTGATACTGAGAGATATTAAGGAATAGTGATTGTTGCTTCCTGTTATATTTGTGTTTGGATGTGAGGTTATGTTTGTGTGCTTTTCTTCTCTTTGTTTTGTTGCAAAGACCATTAGTTTCCTGCTTTTTATAGGGTGTAGCTTGCATCCTTATATTGGGCTTTACCATTTATTATCCTTTGTAGCTCTGGATTTGTAGAAAGATATTCTGTAAATTTGGTTTTGTCATGGAATATCTCGGTTTCTCCATCTATGGTAATTGAGATTTTTGCAGGATACAGTAACCTGGGCTGGCATTTGTGTTCTCTTAGGGTCTCTATGACATCTGTCCAGGATCTTCTGGCTTTCATAGTCTCTGATGAGAATTCTGGTTAGATTCTGATAAGTCAGCCTTTATATGTTACTTAACCTATTTCCCTTACTGCTTTTAAAATTCTTTCTTATTTTGTGCATTTGGTGTTTTGACTATTATGTAACAGGAGGAGTTTCTTATCTGATCCAATCTATTTGGAGATCTGTAGGCTTCTTGTAAGGTTATGGGCATCTCTTTAGGTTAGGGAAGTTTTCTTCTATGATTTTGTTGAAGGTATTCACTCATCCTTTTAGCTGGGAGTTTTCACCCTCTTCTATACCTATTATCCTTAGGTTTGATCTTCTAATTGAGACCTGGATTTCCTGTATGTTTTTGACCAGTAGCTTTTTCCACTTTACATTATCTTTGACAGTTGTGTCGATGATTTCTATGGACTCTTCTGCTCCTGAGATTCTCTCTTCTATCTCTTGTATTCTGATGGTGATGCTTGTATTTATGGCCCCTTGTCTCCTCCTTTGTTTTTTTTATATCCAGGGTTGTTTCCCAGTGTTCTTCCTTCATTGCTTCTATTTCCATTTTTAATTCCTTCATCTCTTTGATTGTCTTTTCCTGGAATTCTTTCAGGGATTTTTTTGATTCCTCGCTATAGGCTTCTACTTGTTTATTTATGTTTTCCTGCGTTTCTCTAAGGGAGTTCTTCATGTCTTTCTTGAAGTCCTCCAGCATCATGATAAAGTAAGAATTTAAATCTAGATCTTGCTTTTCTTGTGTGTTTGGATACTCAGTGTTTCCTTTGGTGGGAGAATTGGGCTGTGATGATGCCATGTAGTCTTGATTTCTGTTCCTTGGGTTCCTGTGCTTGCCTCTTGCCATCAGATTATCTCTGATGTTATTTTTTTCTGCTATTTCTGACAGTCGCTAGACTGTCCTATAGGCCTGTGTGTCAGGAGTGCTGTAGACCTGTTTTCCTGTTTTCTTTCAGCCAGTTATGGGAACAGAGTGTTCTGCTTTCGGGTGTGTAGTTTTTCCTGTCTGCACATCTTCAGCTATTCCTGTGGGCCTGTGTCCTGTGTTCACCAGGCAGATCACGTGGAGCAGAAAAGTTGGTCTTACCTGTGGTCCCGAGGCTCAAGTTTGCTCGTGGGGTGGTGCTTATGAGCTCTCCACTAGGGCAGCAACCAGTAGGACTTGCGCCAACTTTTCCAGGAGCCCCCGTGCACCAGTGTCCCAGATGGCCTTTGGTGTTTTCCTCTGGAGTCAGAAATGTGGGCAGAGTGTAGTCTCTTCTGGCTTCCCAGGTGTGTCTGCCTCTGTGAAGTTTTAGCTCTCCCTCCAACAGGATTTGGGTGTAGAGAACTGTTGATTCGGTCCCTTCAGGTTCCTGAGGTGTCTGGGGTGCAGGGGACCTGTAGCTCCACTGCCCCTATCTTCCAGTTCCCAAAGGCCATATACAGTTTCCTCTTGGGCCAGGGATGTGGGCAGGGGTGAGGAGTATTGGTGGTCTCTCCCACTCTGCAGTCTCAGGAGTGCCCACCTGTCTGGGCAGTGAGCTCTCTCTCCCAAAGGGTTTGGGAGTAGTGAGCTGCAGGTGGGGATCAGGGAGGTTGGGAATCCAGCTAAAAACCGGAAGTGTCTGGTCCTAGAAGATTTTTGCCTCTATGTGTCCTGAGACCAGCAGTCAGGTCGCTTGGAACAGAAAAGTTGGTCTTACCTGCAGTCCTGTGGCTCAAGTTTGCTCGTGGGTGTTGCTTTTGAGCTCTCTGCAAGGGCAGCAACCAGGAGGACCTGCGCTGTCTTTTCCAGGAGCCCCTGTGCACCAGGGTCCCAGATGGCATTTGGTGTTTTCCTCTGGATTCAGAGATGTGGGCAGAGTGTAGTCTTTTCTGGCTTCCCAGGCGTGTCTGACTCTCTGAAGGTTTAGCTCTCCCTCCCACGGGATTTGGGTGCAGAGAACTGTTGATCTGGTCCCTTCAGGTTCTGGCAGTGTCTAGTGCAGGAGAATCTTAATGTAAGAAGCAGAGTGTCCCTGTCCCAGGTTGGTTTCGATGGGCAAATATAATTGACCGTGGCCAATGACTGGGCAGGGAGATAGAGAAGGGTCTTTCAGATTCATGAGATCAAGAAGTAAGAAAGAAAGAGAATCACCATGCCAAGAAACCAGAAATATCATGCTGAAAATTACTAGAAGAGAGCATACTGAATATGTAAAAGTTGGAACAGAGTGACCCAAACTCCTACAGGTGACTAGGTTTGGGGCTGCAAGGATGACATATATATAGGTTTTACTAAGTAATGATTCATGAATATAGGAGGGCAGAGAGTATATTATCTACTGAGCTGATTAAGACATATTGAATATAGCCTCTGTGTGTGTGTGTGTGTGTCTTGGATTTAAGAATCCAGAACTTTGGGTAGGAAGCTAAGAACTCACACTGCTAGTGTGATTAGAGCACATTAATTGCCTACAGCAACACCCACTTTTCTGTCTTCCTCTTAGTTGCTGCTAGGTCCTTTAACGCCAGACTAACCATAAAGCTCTGCAAATTTATCATTCTCTTCTCAAGGACTATCGAATTTCAATGTATTTTAACATGAAAAATCTTAGTCCAAATCTGTCCAGATAAAACAGCAAAATAAAATAAATTAAAAAAAACAGACTCTAAACATTTTCTTATGTTTGAGATTTGGCTTTCATTAATAGAAAATACTAATATTTATTCTTTAATATTTATCTTCACTGATCTCTATTCACAATATCAAGAAATGAAACAGCTTAATTCTTATAAACAGATCATTAGATGATGAAAAGGTAGCAAATGTAAAAATGGAATTTTATTCAGCCAGAGATAAAGTTAAAATTTTTAGAAAAAAAAATGAATGGATCTCAGGATTCTTTTATTAGTCAAAGTGAATCAATATTTGAAAGTTAAATTTCATGAGTTCTTTTTTATATGTGGAGCTACCTCACAATGTATATATATATATATGTATATATGTAGATATAAATGTATTTGAAGACTGACTACCCAAAAAAGAAGACAGAAGTGCCTATTGATGAAGGAAGAGCAAAAGAACAATTGAAGTAAAGACAGAAAAGGGACTGAGGGCAAGGGAATGGACATGGTAGAGTGAAGCAGGGCAATAGAGAGGAGAGTGACAAGGGCAATCTGCTAAATCTGTTTTATTAGAAAGTGCCTTAATGATATCCAATATTGTGTAGTTGAATTTTAAAAGTACCAAAACAAAGTCCTCATATCTCATGCACAAATATTCAACAAACCTATCCCAGAGCTGTTCTCAGAATGACTAATGATTATCAGACCATCAGACCTGCATTTAACGAGAAAATTGTGAGTGACCTGACCCAAGTAGGCTGTGGTACATTTACAGTCTGAGGATGCACAGGAACTAAGGTGCAGGGTCTTTAGCTGCAGTGAGGAACCAGGAGACTGAGAGAACACTCATTCATCAAAATAGCAGTGCCAGGTTTTATAGCTTGAGTCAATTGCGAGGGAAGAAGAAATGGATGAGGGAGGAAGTGGTGCAGTGTGGGCAGGGAACTTCCATGCATATCAGTCACATTAGTGGAAGGCTGGCCATATGATTTATGAGAAACATATTGAATTGGATTTATCATGGCCTCCATTTGTCCTTATTGTGTTCAGTAGGCCTAAGCCTGATTTGGGTAGGAAGCAATGCACTACTGCCATGCTTTTTGAGAGATAGCTGAGGTTTAAGTGTGACCCTTGTCTGGCCTGGAAACCCACATTTTTCCTTTTTATTTTATAATAGGGCCTTGTCTCATATACATTCGCATAGTCTGTGGGTATATTTTGATATTGGACCAGAACTTGGTTGGTGGTGACATTGGCTGCAAGAAATTGCTGGCATTTTTGGCCCTCTGTCAGATTAATAAAAACAACATATATTTTTGCAGACATGGACAGATAAGGTCATTCATTTTCACTGAACTGAATTTTTTAGACTTGTATAAAATAGGACATATAAAAATAATAGTGTTGATTTTTTGAAACATTTTTAAAATTTATTTTAAAGCAATTAATTTTATTTTATTTTACCTATGCAAGTGTTTTGCCTCCACGCTATTTGTATAGCATGTGTGATCCTGGTCAGAAGAGGGGGTCAGATTTCCTAGAACTGGAGTTTTGCGTGGTTGTGAGCCAGCATGTATATTCTGAGAATTAGATCCAGGTTTTATGTAAGAGCATTATGTACTCTTAACTACTGAACCACTTCTATGGCCTCAGTCCTTACTTTTAAACCATAATGTTCAATAAGCAGAGGATTCATTATTTAATTTAATTTCCCCCTCCCATACTTTTTTCTGTCAGGTATAATAATTTTCTTACATACATGATCATAATGAATGTCTGTACATACACAGACTTTGCTTTATATTTTTAAAATCTCTTCTCTGGTAAAAAAAAAAGCTTTTGGTGCAGAAATACTTGTATGAAAAGTAGAAACTCTGATTATTCAACTGGTTTTCATTAAAAAATAAATTATTAAACTATAAAATATCTTATTTAGAACTTTTTCTTTCTTTTATGAAATAAAAAATCAAACAAACTATGATCTGCTATCCTGGCATATTGAAGGTCTGATGAAATATCTGTTGGTATTGTGTCAATCTCTCATGAGTTACAGCATCTTATCTGTATTGCACTGTAAATGTGTCCTTGGTTGACTCTAACATTAGAGATGTGAACTTTGAGCTGGCAGTACTTTTCCAAAGGCCCATCTTGAAAACATGCCAACAAGGAAAATTATTTACTGCAGGCCATTTCTTTAGGGATAATATTTGAATAACAAGTAAATACCCAGGAGAAGTAATTTATCCTTCCAAATACAAATATCTTTTTGAATAACAGCCATGACAGGGACAAGTGCAAAGGAAAATTCTATGTGTATTTTTATTTAATAATAACACCTTTAACACACACACACACACACACACACACACACACACACACACACACACACTCGTTTTTCTTAACCAAACACATTTTACTGTTCTTTGCTTTCCTGGCTTCTTTCTACTTATTAACAATGGGTGCATTATGTAAGATATGCTTTTGTTTTCTCATTCTTTGTTCTTTTCAAGTGTTTTTACCAGAACTATGTTCTACCTAGTAAAAAGAAAATTAAATAATGTCATGTTTAAAAATGAATGAATAAGCAATCCTATCATCCAAATGTAATTTATTCTTAAAATTCTGATAAATATACATAATACAAAATTTGTTATTTTACCCATTAAAAGTATATCACATAACAGTGTTAAGTATACTGCCATTGTCAAAAAATTCTTTTTAGAATGCTTTACAGCTTGCAGAATTAAAGCTCTGTGCCCATTAAACAAGCATCCAGCTTCATTTTATCCTCGGTAACCACTGTCTACTTTCTGTTCCTCTGAATTTCACTAATATAAGTACTTGACAAGAGTTAATTTAGTCGGTATTTGTGCTTTTATGGTTGGTTTATTCTAATTAGCATAATGTCATTAAGTGTCATCCATTTAATTCCTTGTAGCAGATCAAGTCACTCTCTGTTATACTTTACTTTACTTCCTTTAAAAGTTCTACATTTTACAATTGTCATGTAACTGTCTTAGTTTCTCTGTTAGATTTACCCTGAGAAGACTTTTTCTCATGTGGAAAAAATTTATTTGATCAGCACCATTTTTTCCTGATGATCAAAAATAATTTAGGAGTATAGTTTGCTTTGTGTGTATATATATACACACAAAGTCTATACATTTGTTCCTTCCTCTTCAATGTTCTCTTTTCCTCCACTTACATTTCGTTGGTGTTGAGGGGTTTTTTTTTTTATTTTTTGTTTTGTTTTGGGTAACTGACTGGCATTTATTTACCTGTAGATTTAATACTTCATTTTCAAAAATGATTTATTAGCAGAAATTGTGGATAAGACACATAGAATATTAGGGATATTTTAAATCTTGAACTCCTTTTTGTCACTAAAATTAAGTTCTTATAGGGGAAGTGGATTCATCAAATAATTTTGTTAAACAACTCAAAAAGTCCAGTTGTGGCAAAGTCTAAAAATAAATTCACATTAAGTCTAGCATGACAGTAATGTTAAGTCCAGGGTAATAAAAATTATGAAAAGCAATGCTTAGGAAAAAAGAGAGACTTCAGACTGTGCTTAAAGAAAAGTTATTGAGTTGATTAGAGACATTAGAAGAAGAAGAAATACATAGGCAATGAACTGAGGTGAAGTTGAATTTGGTCAGTCACATTTGTAGTTCATCAGCAATGAGATACAGAGTTACAGGAACAATTACTCTTATAAAATTTGATTTTTGACAGATATCTTTACTCGGTCTTCCCAAAACTCATATTGTTATTTGCACAGAAATGAAGTTTACAGATGAAGTAACTATCTAATTTTGTCCATAAATGTCATAAATTGTGGATACTGTTGGTTAAGAATTATGAACATGACTCCCACTAACATAGTAACCACATGGTATGTTGCTCTTCTATGCAAGTTCAAAGAGCTAGAACAGAAATTTCTTAAGCTTAAAAATGGAGTTACATGAAGTTGTTATCTTATAATTACTGTCAGTTCATTTTTATATCTATAGTAAATGGTGCAAGATATACAATTTGTATCAAAATCACTCTTCAGTTCAGTAAGTGAATGTATTTTCAGTACTGTGCATTACAAAAAGAGTTCCATTTTTATTTTGATGCTACTTTTTGGATCTCTCCTGAAGAGAACATGGGGAGCCCATACCACAGGAAAGAAATATCTTTTCAATTTGCTATGTTAATGCTCACTGTTTAATTAAGAGTGCAGCTCATGCAGTTTCAAAAATAGATTTCTAGTCTTGGTCAGAATAGAGAAATATAGAAGGTTGTCACATGAGAAAAATAGTGACAGGGTGTGCAGTAGCCAGGCACTAAGATGAGTTGCAATCTTTTTATAGATGAACGTGCTCATCAATGCCAGCCAACATCTTTCTACTTGATAGTACCAGAGATGGTAAGATCACCCATTTTTTTCTTTTTTTCTTTTTTTTTTCTTTTTTGGAGCTGGGGACCGAACCCAAGGCTTGCGCTTCCTAGGCAAGCGCTCTACCACTGAGCTAAATCCCCAACCCCAAGATCACCCATTTTAAGTAGGTTTTTTTTTCTCATGAGTTTTGTTGCCTCACCTGGCTATTCCCATATCTTTTTATTCATCAAAAGATGTCTTTCCACCCACTAGAGCAAAGATTGCATCTCTGTTTGACCAGGAGAGTGGAATTTCTGATTGGTCCAGGTAATCATGGGTACCCCAATATCCTCTGCATTTTGTCGTATAATATGTACAAAGAGAGAACCACCATATAAAAAGAGAAATAGATTACCATTATGGAGAAACAAATTTTTTTCTATCAAGGCAGAAAGCGACAAAATCTGGACAATTAATGCCTATTTCTGGGAGTGGGGAGAAAGCCATAAAACTCTCTCATACTTTTGTCATTTATCCTGTTCTAACCCACTGCCTCAAAATTTGTGACTTTATGGTTTTAAATTTTTTAAAACTCAGAATTATCATGGTGTACACGTTAAAGGCATTTTCAGTTTTATTTTTTCTATTATCATTATATAATAAACCATTTCAAGCTACTTTTGAGCAAGATAGAATGAAAGCAAGACATATATGCATACATTTCAAAATACTTTTTCTTGATGAGACATGTGTTGCACATTTTCTCCCTTCCTTAGGTAATAAAGAAATTTTCAGTTTATTTCTTTAAAATATTCTTATATTTTTTGTGCAGAAAACTTAAATTACATTAACTTTAATTGCAGCATAAACATGAAGCCTGTACTGTTAAGCAATTTATCTTTATTTTCAATTATTTAACTGTCCACTAAATTTGTTGAGTATACAAAACTATTTTAATTATGCACAAATCTATGATAAAAATGAATTGCATCAGAGGACAGGGACTGATTTTCACTACAGCTCAAGTGTCCATATTCTTCTTAAAAAGGCCACAAAGAACTGTCATACAGAAACTTTCTATTTCTATAAATTTGTAAACGTGGTTTTAGTGTTGATTTCTTTTACATCTACATATTTTTTCTGTTTTGAGAACATGTGCTTGCTTTGAGAATTTGTTGCTTCTCTGATCTCTCTTAGTCATCGAGTATACTAGTGACAAATTTGTTGCCTTTTGTTATGTTTCATCTAGATATGACCCATTGCAATGAGAATATATTACCTGGAAAGAAATCCCATGTAATATATTTTCATTAAAACCATTGAGGACAAAGGACAGTATTTTTGCTCTGTAAAGACATATTGTAGATGAGCTGTTAAGGAGAAGAATGTGTGTGTAAGAAGTTTAACGGGCACATATGGTGAGCTGCCTCTAGTGCACATCCACATTGACTGATTCAGTCACTCAGGGAAACTCTTAAAAGTAATCAGAGGCATTCATTTTCACTTTTTCCTCACTGCGCTGATACCTACTGCTAATCTCACTACCTTCATTGTACATATTGGGCCAGTGAAACTATGGAGGCTCCCCAAGCTTAGAGAGCTGTTGTGCAGCAGGTGCGCTGTGAACAGAAGATACACACTTAGAACAGAATCTTCCTTTTTCCACAGTACTGCTTCATGACAAAGATACGATTCTTTCAAAAATACATAACATCGAGAGAACTGTATGAAACCTAATAAAAGTAAATAGTTAAGATATTCTCCTTACTCCTCAGAAATCATTTCTTAGTGTTGGAAAGTAGCTACAGTGTAATTGCCTATAGTTTTGCAATGGCTTGCAGGCCACATTTCCATAGACAAGAGGCAGAAGTTTCTCCCTGCTTCTTTTGTGTTATAGAGACTGACAGCTGTAAGCTTTCAAGGAAAATGTTCTCTTTTAATCTGACTCACACAATACACAATAATCTGCCTGAAAATAAGTAGTATTAAATGTGGCAGGCACAACTGAAAAAGCTCACTGTGCAGTCTCAATTTAACATTTAATGTTCTTATTAGCTACAGAAATGTGGGCTTATTTTCCACAGATGTAAGCAATATGTATCATTAGTCCACACCTCAGGGCTCTGCAAATACTTTTGGCCACCATTAACTGTGTCCATGCTAGTCTGAAATTGGATTATAAATTATGAAGAGGGTGAGTGCTTTATGCATTTTAAAGATGTTAGCTTTTATTTTGTAGAAAAAAATAAAGTTTTAGAAAGCCAACATGGCCTTTTTTTAAAAATGAAAACAATGATTATGAACAGAGTTCTGTGCCTGGATCTAAATGGATTCCTAAACTCACCACTGTGTGTGGGTAAGTCAATGGTAAAAAGTACTTTCTCTTTAATATTTTCCATTTTAATTTGTCTGATCCCTGTAAATAGCTCTTTTGAGGTAAGGATATGATGAGATTTTATATCTCTGATGAAGGGCAGCCTGCTGGCTCTAGGAGCAGAGAGGTATTGGTTCAGCTAAAGTGAACAAGGGGAAACCATTGCAAAATATTTGAAAGTTTATGGCTACAAAATACTTCAAATCTCATTCAAGTATATAGACATCACACCATTTTACTGTTTTGTTTTCTCTATTTTACATATATCTAAAACACTTTGTCCAACTAAGCTAGCTAGTTACACATAACCATTAAAAATGGGTATATGGAAAGGAGAGGTATAGCTGGGTCCACAGGTAGTGGAATGTCCAATTTTCTGAGGAACCTCCAGAGTGGTTGTACCAGTTTGCAATCCCACCAACAATGGAGGAGTCTTCCTCCTTCTCCACATCCTCGCTAGCATCTGCTGTCACCTGACTTTTTTATCTTAGACAATCTTATTTGTATGAGGTGGAATCTCAGGGTTGTTTTGATTTGCATTTCCCTGATAACTAAGGATGTTGACCATTTGTTTAGGTGCTTTTTGGCCATTCGATAATCCTCAGCTGAGAATATTTTGTTTAGCTCTCAACCCATTTTTAATAGTTTATTTGGCTCCCTGAGTTTAACTTCTTCAGTTTTTTGTGTATTTTGGATATTAGCCCTCTATCAGATGTAGGATCGGTAAAGACTTTTTCCCAATCTGTTGATTGCCGTTTTGTCCTAATTACAGTGTCTTAATACAGAAGCCTTGCAGTTTTATGAGTACAACAAAGACACGTGCTCCAATATGTTCATAGCAGCCTTATTTATAATAACCAGAAGCTGAAAATAATCTAGATGCCCTTAAACAGTGAAATGGATTAAAAAAGTTGGTACATCTGCACAATGGAGTACTACCCAGCTATCAAAAACAATGACTGCAGGAAATTCATAGGCAAATTCAATGAACTAGAAAATATCATCCTGAGTGAAGTAACACAATCACAGAAAAAAACACTTAGTATGCACTCATTGATAAGTGGATATTAGCCCAGAAGCTCGAATAACCCAAGATGCAATCCACAGACCACAGGAAACTCAAGAAGAAGAATGACCAAAATGTGAACGCTCCCACTCCTTCTTAAAAGGGGAAAAAATGTGTCCATAGGAGGGGATATGGAGGCAAAGTTTAGAGTAGTGATTGAAAGGACTGCCATTCAGAGCCTGCCTCACATGTGGCGCATATATATATATATATCCACCAAAACTAGATAAGATTGATGAAGGTAAAAATGCATGCTGAAAGGCTATAGATCTCTCCTGAGAGGCACAACCACAGCATGTTCAATACAGAGGTCAATGCTAGCAGCAAACTACTATACTGAGAACAGAACCCCCTTGAGGGGAATTAGAGGAAGGACTGAAAGAGTTGCAACCCCATAAGAACAACAATGCCAACCAATCAGAGCTTCCAGGGACTAAACCACTACTGAAAGACTGTATATGGACTGACCCAGGGCTCCAACTGGATATGTAGCAGAGAATAGCCTTGTTGGGGCACCAGTGGAAGGGGAAGCCCTTGGTCCTGTAAACGATGGACCCACAGTGAAGGGTATTATGGGAGGGGTAGTAATGGGGATTGATGGGGGGAATACCTGTATGTATGGAGGAGGGGGGAGGGAATGGGGTCTTATTGACAGGAAACCAGGAAAGGGAGTAAGATTTGAAATGTAAGTAAAGAAATATATCTAATTAAAAAAAACCTAGGGGAGCATGGAATAAAATCTTTTAATCCAGAAATTTAAAAATCCTGACAAATTACAATTATTGAAAGCCTTGCCTATATGATGTTGTTTCTTTTAGTTCTAATATCTTTTTAATCACTTGTAAAAAGAAAAGTATAACAGTAAAAGATTTCTTGACTTTAATATTTACAAAAACCAACAGCAAACTTTCTCAGACACTCTTTCTAGATCACATAGAAGTCTACCAGCTGGTAGTAGTTCATTAACAAGGTAGCAGCAAGTTTCATTAGGAAACAGAGCGAGAGAGAGAGAGAGAGAGAGAGAGAGAGAGAGAGAGAGAGAGAGAGAGAAAGGGGCAGGAAGAAACACTTTAAAGTCAAGTCATCTCTGACAACTATATGAACTGTGAAAAGAAATGTATTACAGCGAGAAATATGAGTGACTTTGAATAACATATTACAGGAACATGCTTGCCTGATTAGAAGTACCACAATAGATTAGGTTATTGAGATTCTGGGGCAAAAACTTGGGTGTACACAAGGCTCAGCATCATTCAATTAGGGATGACTGTATCAGTAGTAATGTTCAGTTAAGCGCATGTCATTTCTTTCCATAAGATTATAATTATAAGCATGTACTACCACACTTGTCTTTTCTAGTTGAGGGCCAGATACACAGGTATTGTGTATAAGCATTTACCATCTTCCCAGTCTTCTGGCAAACATTTTTTTGACCTTCTTAACTATGGAGAGAATTAAATTATACCTTAACTGCAACAGCAAGGTACTTAAAGACTAGGAAGATCTGTTTTATATACATAAATATGCAAATTAAATCGCAGGGAAGGTTACATGATTGACTGTAGAGCGGCAGGCAGGCTGGATAGTGGCAGAATCAGTTAAAACAAAAAGTAAAGAATTCTGCATTTTTCTGTGTCTTCAGTGAAACTATAGCAAAATATTAAATTCTGATGGGAGAAGAGACAGATAGTTGGAAGTGTAAGGGAAGAGGAACAGCACTGAAATTAGATTTTAGGAAGTTTGTGGACACAGGTGGAAGAGTTTTAGAGTTCTGGAAGTTCTACAATCAACCTAAAGACATGAATGGAGACAATGCCTTAAATTCATTTTTCAGTGGAGAACACTAGAAACTATCTTCACCATCTAGACCTAAGCTATCATGAGTATAACTGAACAATCGTTTTTATATAATGTTATTCTCATTGGAATACTGAATTTCTTGCATATTTTCATGATCATTGCTTGCACACAATGTAACTGAAGAAATCCTTATTTACCTCAGACTTCTTTTTTTTTATTGGATATATTTTTATTTATACTTCAAATGTTGTTCCATTTGCCAGTTTCCCATCAATAAACCCTCTAATTAATACCACCTTCCCACTATTCTATGAGTGTGTTCTTCCTCCCCAACCACCCACCGTTTCCTGCCTTCCTGCTTTAATATTCCCCTACACTGGGGAGTCCAGCCTTGATAGGAATAAGGGCTTCTCCTCCCTCTGGTAGCCAACAAGACCGTCCTCTGCTACATATTCAGCTGGAGCCATGGGTCTGTCCATGTATATTCTTTGGGTAGTGGTTTAGTTCCTGGGAGTTCTGCTTGGTTGGTATTGTTGTTCTTATGGGGTTGCAAGCCCTTTCAGCTCCTTCAATCCTTTCTCTATCTCCTCCAGGGGAGACCCTGTTCCCAGTTCAGTGGTTGGCTGTGAGCATCCGCCTCTGCATTTGCCATGCTGTGGCACAGCCTCTCAGGAGAAAGCTATATAAGGCTCTTGTCAGTATGCACTTTTTGGCACCAGCAGTATTGTCTGTGTTTGGTGGCTTCAGGTATATGGGGAGGCTTTGAATGGCCATTTCTTCTGTCTCTGCTGCAAACTTTATCTCCCTATCTCCTCCTATAAATATTTTTGTTCCCCCTTTTAAGAAGGACTGAAGCATGATGCATCACATTTTCTCTCTCCATTACTCTGTTGAAGGGTATCTGGGTTATTTCCAGCTTCTGGCTATCACAAATAAGACTGGTATCATAAATATGAACATAGTAGAGCTTGTGTCCCTGTTATATGTTGGAGAATCATTTGAACATATGACCAGGAAGACTATAGCTGGGTCTTCAGGTGGTACTACATCAATTTTCTGAGGAACATTCAGACTGATTTCCAGAGTGATTGTTCCAGCTTGCAATCCCACCAACAGTGGAGGAGTGTACCTCTTTATCCACATCCTTGCCAACATCTGCTGTCACCTGAGATTTTTTATCTTAACCATTCTGACTGGTGTGAGGTGGAATCTCAGGGATGTTTTGATTTGCATTTCTCTGATGACTAAAGATGTTGAACACTTATTTAGATACTTCTCAGATGTTCGATATTCCTCAGCTGAGAATTCTTTAGTTCTGTATCACATTTTTATAATGTTATTTGACTCTTGAGTGTCTAACTTCTTGTGTTCTTTATATATGTTGGATATTATCCCTCTATCAAATGTAGGATTGGTAAAGATCTTTTCCCAATTTGTTGGTTGCTGCTTTGCCATAAAGAGAGTGTCCTTTGCCTTACAGAAGCAGTTTTGCTATTTTATGAGGTCTCATTTGTTGATTCTGTATGCTTCTTGTATGTTGATGGGCATCTCTTTCTTTAGGTTAGGGAAGTTTTCTTCTATAATTTTGTTGAAAATATTTACTGGCTTTCTAAGTTGGCAACGTTTTCTCTCTTCTATATATATTAACCTTAGGTTTCATCTTCTCATTGTGTACTGAATTTCCTGGATGTTTTGGGTTAGTATCTTTTTGCGTTTTAGATTATCTTTGATGGTTGTGTCAATGTTTTCTGTGTTATTTTCTGCCCCTGAGATGCTCTCTTCTCTTATGTCACATTGGTGATGCTTGCTTCTATGACTTCTGATCTCTTTCTTAGGTTTTCTACATCCAAGATGGATGATCAAAATGTGAATGCTTCACTCCTTCTTTAAAAGGGGAACAAGAATACCCTTGGCAGGGAAGAGAGAGGCAAAGATTAAAACAGAGACTGGAGGAACACCCATTCAGAGCCTGCCCCACATGTGGCCCATACATATACAGCCACCCATATAGACAAGATGGATAAAGCAAAGAAGTGCAGACTGACAGGAGCCGGATGTAGATCGCTCCTGAGAGACACAGCCAGAATACAGCAAATACAGAGGCGAATGCCAGCAGCAAACCACTGAACTGAGAATAGGTCCCCCGTTGAAGGAATCAGAGAAAGAACTGGAAGAGCTTGAAGGGGCTCGAGACCCCATATGTACAACAATGCCAAGCAACCAGAGCTTCCAGGGACTAAGCCACTACCTAAAGACTATACATGGACTGACCCTGGACTCTGACCTCATAGGTAGCACTGGATATCCTAGTAAGAGCACCAGTGGAAGGGGAAGCCCTGGATCCTGCTAAGACTGAACCCCCAGTGAACTAGACTGTTTGGGGGAGGGTGGCAATGGGGGGAGGGTGGGGAGGGGAACACCCATAAGGAAGGGGAGGGGGGAGGGGGATGTTTGCCCGGAAACTGGGAAAGGGAATAACACTAGAAATGTATATAAGAAATACTCAAGTTGGGGCTGGGGATTTAGCTCAGTGGTAGAGCGCTTACCTAGGAAGCGCAAGGCCCTGGGTTCGGTGCCCAGCTCCAAAAAAAAAAAAAAAAAAAAAAAAAAAGAAATACTCAAGTTAATTAAAAAAAAGGGGGGGGGAAACAAGAATACTCTCAGCAGGGAATAGAGAAGCAAAGATTAAAACAGAGACAGAAGGAACACCCATTCAGAGCCTGCCCCACATGTGGCCCATACATATACAGCTACCCAATTAGACAAGATGGATGAAGCAAAGAATTAGAGGCCGACAGGAGCCGGATGTAGATCTCTCCTGAGAGACACAGCCAGAATACACCAAATACAGAGGCGAATTCCAGCAGCAAACCACTGAACTGAGAATAGGACCCCCATTGAAGGAATCAGAGAAAGAACTGGAAGAGCTTGAAGGGGCTCGAGACGCCCTATGAACAACAATGCCAAGCAGCCAGAGCTTCCAGGGACTAAGCCACTACCCAAAGACTATACATGGACTGACCCTGGACTCTGACCTCATAGGTAGCTATGAATATCCTAAGATCACCAGTGTAAATGAAAGCCCTTGTTCCTGCTAAGACTGAACCCCCAGTGAACGTGATTTTTGGGGGGAGGGCGGCAATGGGGGGAGGGAGGGGAGGGGAACACCCATAAAGAAGGGGAGGGGGAGTGATTAGGGGATGTTTGTCTGGAAACAGGGAAAGGGAATAACATTCAAAATGTAAATAAGAAATACTCAAATTAATAATAAAAAAATTGTGGTTTTTTTCTTGCTTCTTTCCTTGCATTCTCCAGATACTGCTGTACACCAGGCAGGAAACAGTAGGGTAGAGCTGGGTTCAGGATTCCTAACATGAAGAGAATGTCAGGGGAGGTAGATAGGCTTCTTCTCCAAAGATTTCCTTATTACAACTCCTCAATATTACAGCTCTTTTAGAGAACATTCAATGAAACAGCTCTCTTAGGCAATATTCAATGAATCAACTTGAATGAAACAACTTGTGCTTATATATTACTTTATTGTCAATCAAGATACACACACACACACACACACACACACACACACACACACACACATATGTCTGTCACATTCCTCAGGTAAAAGACGGGTTGGGTGCCCCTGTTCAGGCAGAGAAGAATCCCCACTAAGAAAGGGACTCCTCCATTTTGTACTGATCTCAGGAAAGCTATATGGACATGATCAATTGCAACCTTAGAAAGGAAGTGCAATGACCACAAAGAAATCTGTGTCACAACTACAGGAACATTACAAATAGATCACAGATACAATAAAAGAGCAAACAATTCCATTGGTGATTAAGCATTTGACATAGAACTTAAAGAAATATCACTGTGTTCTTTTTTTTTTTATTAACTTGAGTATTTCTTATATACATTTCAAGTGTTATTCCCTTTCCATGTTTCCGGGCAAACATCCCCCTCCCCCCTCCCCTTCCTTATGGGTGTTCCCCTCCCAACCCTCCCCCCATTGCCACCCTCCCCCCAGAGTCTAGTTCACTGGGGGTTCAGTCTTAGCAGGACCCAGGGCTTCCCCTTCCACTGGTGCACTTACTAGGATATTCATTGCTACCTATGGGGTCAGAGTCCAGGGTCAGTCCATGTATAGTCTTTAGGTAGTGGCTTAGTCCCTGGAAGCTCTGGTTGCTTGACATTGTTGTACTTTTGGGGTCTCGAGCCCCTTCAAGCTCTTCCAGTTCTTTCTCTGATTCCTTCAACGGGGGACCTATTCTCAGTTCAGTGGTTTGCTGCTGGCATTCGCCTCTGTATTTGCTGTATTCTGGCTGTGCCTCTCAGGAGCGATCTACATCCGGCTCCTGTCGGTCTGCACTTCTTTGCTTCATCCATCTTGTCTATATGGGTGGCTGTATATGTATGGGCCACATGTGGAGCAGGCTCTGAATGGGTGTTCCTTCAGTCTCTGTTTTAATCTTTGCCTCTCTCTTCCCTGCCAAGGGTATTCTTGTTCCCCTTTTAAAGAAGGAGTGAAGCATTCACATTTTGATCATCCGTCTTGAGTTTCATTTATTCTAGGCATCTAGGGTAATTCAAGCATTTGGGGTAATAGCCACTTATCAATGAGTGCATACCATGTATGTCTTTCTGTGAATGGGTTAGCTCACTCAGGATGATATTTTCCAGTTCCAACCATTTGCCTACGAATTTCATAAACTCGTTGTTTTTGATAGCTGAGTAATATTCCATTGTGTAGATGTACCACATTTTCTGTATCCATTCCTCTGTTGAAGGGCATCTGGGTTCTTTCCAGTTTCTGGCTATTATAAATAAGGCTGCGATGAACATAGTGGAGCACGTGTCTCTTTTGTATGTTGAGGAATCTTTTGGGTATATGCCCAAGAGAGGTATAGCTGGATCCTCAGGCAGTTCAATGTCCAATTTTCTGAGGAACCTCCAGACTGATTTCCAGAATGGTTGTACCAGTCTGCAATCCCACCAACAATGGAGCAGTGTTCCTCTTTCTCCACATCCTCACCAGCATCTGCTGTCACCTGAGTTTTTGATCTTAGCCATTCTCACTGGTGTGAGGTGAAATCTCAGGGTTGTTTTGATTTGCATTTCCCTTATGACTAAAGATGTTGAACATTTCTTTAGGTGTTTCTCAGCCATTCGGCATTCCTCAGCTGTGAATTCTTTGTTTAGCTCTGAACCCCATTTTTTAATATGGTTATTTGTTTCCCTGTGGTCTAACTTCTTGAGTTCTTTGTATATTTTGGATATAAGACCTCTATCTGTTGTAGGATTGGTAAAGATCTTTTCCCAATCTGTTGGTTGCCATTTTGTCCTAACCACAGTGTCCTTTGCCTTACAGAAGCTTTGCAGTTTTATGAGATCCCATTTGTCGATTGATGATCTTAGAGCATAAGCCATTGTTATCACTGTGTTCTTAACGTGTTACACTTTACCATACCCAATAACACTCTAATTTTAGTTAATGACCATATGAAATCATGAAGGAAATGTGCGAGGCATAAAATCTGCCATGTTAGAAATATTCTACTTATACATGGACAGCATCCTCAACTAAAAAATAATAATAATTCAGGGCACAGAAAAATAACACCCACAAGCAAGACTCACTGTTAATGCTTCTATGACTGTGATTAATGATATTGCTAGTATAGGTATAAACAAAAATGTAACTGGGCATACCAAAGCTGGAGTTCATAATCCATAAAATTTGCCATTTTTTAAACCTATGTACAGATATTTAGTTTCAAAGACAAATAGATAATAAAGTTATGGATCATATTGAATATGAATTACATAAAAGAACAAAAACCACAGATGTCATGATAATTGTATTCAAATGTTGACGTGATAAATATAAGTGAAGATTATGGGTTATTAATGAACACAATTAAAATTTCTGTGGTTGGCCGGCTCCTGGTCAAGCGCAGGAGTAGCTGTTCAATACAAATCAGATGTGTTGTACTTTGTGGGTGGTATTGTTTTTTCTTATAAAGAAAAACAACATGAGGTTTGATGAATGAGGACGGGAAGAGAAGAGTTGGAAGAGGCGAAAGAATATGATCTTATTATGGTAAATTAAATAAATTAAAAACAACAAATTCTATTGTTAACATGACCAAAGTGGTAAACTTTTCTTTGAAATAAGGGAGATTTCTAATCAGAATGTCTATGTGTTAATTCTTAAGTACTGAAAAGGGAAAGATAGCCTATTAAAGTATAGATTGAGAAAAGAAGAGGTGTTAGTCTACAATTTTAGACTTTATTGGATTAAAATAAATGGTAAAAAGATGAAGTGAGATAAGCATATAAAATCTACAAAATGGTCATTTGGAAGATGCAATGAAAAGTTGGTTCAGTTCTCAATTTCATATTATTTTTCTTTTACTAATTCAACAGATTTTAAACTGTAGTATACAAAGAAATAAAATGAGTTACATTTAAATTTGACAGAACATTTACTCTTACAGCATTTATTTGAGCTGGCATATAGTATAACCTACAATTAATTTTACAATAAATCATTTAGTAATACTAGCATTGCAAAATTAAATGTAAAATTTTAAACTGTTAAAAAAGTGTTTATGTATTATGAAAGAGTATAGATATTTATAATATAGTCTTGTCTATCATTTAAAGTTTTTATGAATAAGTGATAATTCAACTAAGCTATGATATTTGATTAAAAGAAAAAAAGCAATTAGACAAAATAAATGGAGAAATTAAAATACTTAAAATGAATGAAGCTTTGTATGTGAAGTTAAAGAATAAGAAGAGTGGCTTAAAACAAGCATCCAAATTTTAGGTGTTTTCCACTGAAAAGTTCTGTTCAAAGTGAATGAAGAAATCAATCCACATTTTCAACCATCACTATAACTGCAGTTAGACATCAGTAAGATTGGGAAAATGGTGAAAAGTTGAATGTAGAAAAAAATAAAAAGATAATTACAGAATCTCAGGAAATAATCTGTGGTTGTTTGGCTTGTGAAAGTAATGGCTGAATTGGAGTTAATACATCAGCTTTGATAGTTAGTTAAGAGGGATTTTTCCATAGAAAAGAGAAAAACAGATAGGGTTTGTAATAGTTGCTGGAAAGAGAGCTGAAAAGACAGGAAATGAACTTGCAAGAAAAGCAGGTGAGGCAAAATCCAAAGATTTAAATTACCGTGATACAAAAATGAATTTTGTTTGTGTTCTTTCAGAAATGTCCACATTACACATTTTGTTACAATATGGTGTCTGTTCTAGTAAGATTGAAAAAGGGTAGCTTGCTGCTATTCAGTTTATTCAACTTAAGGACTGACTGAGGTTCATCTGTGACCTCATAACTTTCAGTTTTTGTAATATCAGCAAAAGTACAGAAGGCAATCTATGGCATACTAGAACAATTAGCATATATGAAGCAAGATTTGGATTGTAAAAAGCTGTGGACTCCGTGCTTGAGGTTTGCCAATGGAGACCTCTGGTCCCGCTAGGTGTGCGGGACCAGGATAAGGAAAAAGAACTAGGGCAGGTGCTGTTCTGCCTCCATTTCACGCTGTGCTTCTGCAGCAGGGGACTGACTAGCCTGTGATTGGTGCAGGAGGGCTCTGGCAGTGATTTCGGGAGAGCAGATCTCTTCTCCAAGCAGCAGTGTTACAGCTCTTATGACAGAAACTCTCAGAAGATGGAGTGATTCTTGTACACTTTTAATCCTGCACACGCCTTTTAAATCCGTTTTTGGATGGGTCGGTGTCTGACAGTAGGTATTTCCTATTGGTTTGGCCTGAGAGCTTGGGAAGACCTCATCTACATATTCGGGGACATGGTTCTATTTCGACAACTGATCTGTCTTTTGCCTACATTACCTGTGGTCACGTCCTCTCCTTTGGAGAAGGGGTTTAGGACATTTCCTTCTGTGACTGATTTGTCTTGAGCCTATGTAACCTATGATCACGTCTTCACCTGTTGAGCAGGGGATTGGGACACTGCCCTTTGTGACTGGTCTGTCTGAAACCTCTCTACATAGGTCTGTAAGGGACTGCATCTAGTGAGGCCTTGATCTGGGTGAGTGGGAATGCTCCTGCTGTCCCTATTAGGGTATCAGTTGATTAGACCTATCTCAACCAGGAAGCAGGGTACCTTTCACAGCCCACTACCCACAGAAAGCTCCCCTTCAAATGCTTGGAATTATGTTGGCTTCTCTGAACTAACTCTATCTTGCAATCAAATAACAGTGCCTAGAAAATAAAAATTGAACTAATCAGAAAAGAACACCACAGAGAAGATGATGTGTACTGCATGGCTGAATTAAAAACAATGCTAACGTTCTGTAAAGGAAATGTAACTTTCATAAGTCACCATTTTAAGATATTTTGATTTTATAATCCCAAAATAAACGATTTAAAAGGAAAGTAGAGAAAAAATTACCTCTCATTCAAAAAATATTCAAAACAAAATATGGAAATAATGATTCTCTGAAGCATTTATTGTTTATATTTAGAAAAGGAAATTTTACTGGAAAAATCTTATCTTTAAATTTCTTTTCATTTAGACCATTTGCTCATTCTGCATTACTTACAAAATTCACGGACACACATGTACATCATGAATATAAACATACACACAAAACATTAATCTACACAAATAGCCTTGTCTATTTTGGTTCTCTCTAAATAAGTTCATTTAATTTTAAGCCTCTTGCCTCCTACCTTTTGCTTTGCATTTTCCCTCTGACCTACATAAATATAGAGGTCTATTTAATATCTTTATTTCAAACTACAGAAGAATCATACAAGGAAGACTGGTAGAAAACATTTTAGTGTTTCAGCCTTTCAGCACTTGGATTTGACTATTAGCAACAAAGATTCTGCAAACGCCAAGCTAATTACATCTGCGTTAGATGTACCATTATTGGAACCACCAGTAATGCCTTTGTCATTTTATTACCATTAATCATGCAGAAAAGAGGAGATAAATGAAAAGTGGAAAGTCGAAAACAAACAAACAAACAAACAAACAAAAATCTTTCTAAAAGCAAAGGAAAACAAGGCAGGCTTATTGTTGAAGGAAGAAGACAAAACAAAGTTTCAATTCAAGAAAATAAGTTGTCAATGATAATTTTCATGAAGATTGTCTTAGGTGGTCAAATGCACACGCCATGTTATTCATCTTTTTCAGGTTTTTGTGCTTTTAACCACTCCTTTCTTTGTTTTTAAGTAGTAAAATAAAGTATAAGATTGAAAACTAACACAATGGATTTGGACAAAACAAATCAATAGAAGAAAAAAAGCCCAAGAGAAGGTTTAAAAACAGACCTCCTGGGAGCACACTTAGTAATCATATGAAAATCTTGGACATCATAATATATATGCAGAAGACTTGGAGCAGACCTGTACAGGTCCTGTGCATATTCCTAAGGTCTCTGTGAGTTCCTATGAGCTTTGATGTAAGGTACCATGTAGGAAAGGATACAGGATAGCAGGTCATCTTCCCAAGAAGATTTCACTGTGGATGGCGGACTGCAATATAAACCTTTGCTGTCAAGGCTGAAGAAATGACATTTTCAGGATTTGGTTCCTGCTACTGATATACCTTTCCTGTCACTATTAAATTAAATTAATATATAATCACTGGGTATTTGCCCACCCTACTGGACAGATTTTCTGCAGATCAATGAAGATGTAAAGACTTGTAACAATGCTGTACAAACATATGAATCCATAATTCCTAGTAATGATTCTATTAGTATTCTTAAAATTATACTAGTAATTATTAAGCTCCTTCTACTTTAGAACTGTTACTAAAACCTGCTTTGATATGAAAACTGAAATTATAACTTTTCAGGTCTTCACATGTCAAGAGTTAATTTCTTCTGAGATAGAAAGCAGTGATTTACAACTTAGAATACACTCCTTAGAGCTTTAAAACAAGTAACCAAAGGGGAGAAACTAACAAAAGGGAAAGAATAATTTATTGTAGGTACAAGGATGGTACATAAAATATGACTGGGTTTATCTACAGAAAATTTACAAGCTAACTTAGACAGAAAAGTTATGGTTTCAGACTCTCAATGAACTTGTGAAGCTAGTGGCATATAATGAAATATAGCTAAATAACTAATTTTTTAATGATCATTTCATTCATTAACATTTCAGATGATATACCATTTCCCCGGTCCCTTCCACAAGCCTCTCATCCCATTACTTCCCTCTCCTCTCTCCACTTTCTTTCTGTGAGGGTGCTAACCCACCCACCCACCCTCTCTGGCCCTATGCCTCCAGCATCCCTATATGCTGGGACATCAAACATCCATAGGATCAAGGGTCTCCCCCTACTGATTTCAGACAAGACCATCCTCTGCTACCTATGCATCTGGAGTCATGAATTCCTCCCTGTATAGATTTTGTTTGGTGGTCTAGTCCTTGGGAAAACTGGGTGGCCCGGCCAGGTGATGATATTCTTCTTCTTATGGAGTTTCAATCTCCCTCAGTTCTTTCAGTCCTTCTGCCAGCTCACACATTAGGGTCCCTGAGCTCAGTCTGTTGGTTGGCTCCAAGCATCCTAATCCTAATGTAAACACTTTTAAACATCCCTGAGGCTAGCTTATAAGCTTCTCATTCAAATATATATATATATATATATATATATATATATATATATATATATATACCTATAGAAATTCCTATAGAAAAAGTACAAAAACGAGGAAGAATGACATTAGGTGGCAGAAGGAAAGCGCAAAATTAGGAGGAAAAAGGAAGACAGTGCGTAGGGTAACTTAGAAATTAAGGGATCAGAGTAACTTAGAAATTATAAAGCACTTTAAAAATTAGTCAAGAATATAGTCTGATAGTGTTTTCCGCCTTTACTTTTACTTAGAATATCGTAGGTTGATCAGTTGCCAGTGTCATGTGGGCACTATTTAGCTTTTCCTTGATCAGAAACTAATTTAGGTAGAGATTACCATTTCTAAGGATGTAGTCCTGGGTTATATAAGAAACTACTTAAGTTATCCAGCAGGATAAAAAGTGATAAGGCTATTAAACAGTGTTCCTGAGACTGCGACCAGATCTGAAGAAACCCGGTCAAACAGTTCCCTGCACCCAAATCCCATGGGAGGGAGAGCTAGACCTTCAGAGGGGCAGACATGCCTGGGAAGCCAGAGGAAATTACTCTCTGCCCACATTTCTGACTCTAGAGGAAAATGCCTAGTGCATCTAGGCCCCCTGTGCACAGGGACCCAAGAGAAGGCGGGGCAGGCCCTTCTGGTTGCTGCCCTGATGGAAAGCTGAAACCTAGCATCCAGGAGCAACTTCAGGCCTGAGATCAGAGGTAAGACAAACTTTTCTCCTTCAAGTGACCTGACTGGTGGGCACAGGACACACACCCACAGGAACAGCTGAAGACTAGTAGACAGTAACGGCTACATGCCTGAAAGCAGAAAACTATGTTTCCATAACTAGCTGAAAGAAAACAGGAAAACAGGTCTACAGCACTTCTGACACACAGGCATATAGGACAGCCAATCCACTGTCAGAAAGAGAAGAACAAGGTAACACCAGAGACAACCTGTCCATTCTTATCCTCTTGTACAAAGCTTAAGTCCAAGTGGATTAAAGACCTCCACATCAAACCAGATACACTCAAGTTAATTGAAGAAAAAGTGGGGAAGGATCTCGAACACATGGGCACTGGAGAAAATTTCCTGAATAAAACACCAATGGTTTATGCTCTAAGATCAAGAATCAACAAATGGGATCTCATAAAACTACAAAGCTTTTGTAAGGTAAAAGACACTGTTTTTAGGACAAAACAGCAACCAACAGATTGGGAAAATGTCTTTAAGAATCCTATAACTGATAGAGGTCTTATTTCCAAAAGATACAACTTAGGGAGTTAGACTGCAGGGACACAAATAACCCTATTAAAAAATGACGTTCCAAGCTAAACAAAGAATTCACAGCTGAGGAATGCCGAATGGCTGAGAAGCATTTAAAGAAATGTTCAACGTCTTTAGTCATAAGGGAAATGCAAATCAAAACAACCCTGAGATTCCACCTCACACCAGTCAGAATGGCTAAGATTAAAAAGTCCAGCAACAGCAGTTGCTTGCCAGGATGTGGAGAAAGAGGAACACTCCTCCATTGTTGGTGGGGTTGCAGACTGGTACAACCATTCTGGAAATCAGTCTCTGGAGGTTCCTCAGAAAATTGGACATTGAACTGCCTGAGGATCCAGCTATACCTCTCTTGGGCATATACCCAAAAGATGCCCCAACATATAACAAAGACATGTGCTCCACTATGCTCATAGCAGACTTATTTATAATAGTCAGAAGCTGGAAATAACCCAGATGCCCTTAAACAGAGGAATGGATACACAAAATGTGGTTCATCTACATAATGGAATACTGCTCTGCTATCAAAAGCAATGACTTTATGAAATTCATAGGCAAGTTTATGGAATAGGCAAATATCATCCCAAGTGAGGTAACCTAATCCCAGAAAAACACACATTGTATGCATTCATTGATAAGTGGATATTAGTCCAAATGCTCGAATTACCCTAGATGCACAGAACACATGAAACTCAAGAAGGTTGACCAAAATGCGAATGTTTCACTCCTTCTTTCAAAGGGGAGCAAGGATACCATTGGGAGGGAATAGGGATTCCAAGTTTAGAACTGAACTGAAGGAATGCCCTGCCTCCCATGTGGCCCATTCATATACAGCCACCAAACTAGATAAGATGGATGAAGCAAAGAAGTGCAAGCTGACAGGAACCAGATGCAGTTCTCTCCTGAGAGACAGAGCCAGAATATGTTAAATACATTGGCGAATGCCATCAACAAACCACTGAAGGAATTAGAGAAAGGACTGAAAGAGCTTGAAGGGGATTGAGACCCCATATGAACAATGCCAACCAACCAGAGATTCCAGGGACTAAGCCAATACCCAAAGACTATATACATGGACTGACCCTGGGCTCCAACTGCATAGGCAGCAATGAATAGCCTAGTAAGGGCACCAGAGGATGGGGAAGCCCTTGGTCCTGCCAAGATTGACCCCCCCCCAGTGAACGTGATTGTTGGTGGGAGGGCGGTAATGGGGGGAGGATGGGGAGGGGAACACCCATGTAGAAGGGGAGGGGGAGGGGATAGGAGGATGTTGGCATGGAAACCAGTAAAGGGAAGAAGAATTGAAATGTAAATAATAAATACCCAATTTAATAAAGATGGAGAAAAAATAAAAAAAGCAAAACAAACAAAGAAACAAAAAACCCAGTGTTCCCCTTTGTTGTATAATCAAACAATCAGCATGACCTGGATCCCAGGTGTTCCCACTCCACACTAATCTGTGCATCCTAGTGTTTGCCTCTTACCACTTTAACACACTCTCTCTTTGGTGGGATTTACACCTGATACACACATCACATTCTGTGGGCTTGTGCTAGGATGGCCTCACCCCATGCTAGCAGCAAGCTTTATATAGCCTATCACAGCTTCCTGTCACAACCTCTGCTCACACACCCAAAAACCCAGTTAAGTTATGACTCAACAAGCTGTAACCCTACAATCAGATTTATGTGTTCAATGCTCAATGTACAATATATCCACACAACTAAATTACAACTGATTGATAAGGTTATAAACCACTGACCTAGATAAGATATAGTTTGCTCATCTAGACACACAAAATCCTGCACACATCCATTCCTTAAACATAGTCATAACAACCTGTCTATGTAGAGGTGCATGGGAAGGATAATTTATGTCTGCCTCCATCTTCCTTCTCCTGGCTGTTGCTCTCTCTCCTTCCAACCCTCTGTTCCTGCCTCCCTTTCTTCTCATCCAATGGCAGGCCTCATTTTATCTTGTACTTGCCTTCACCTACATAAAGACATCAACCTTCACCCCTGTGGTTCTCTGCTCCAGGTTTTGGACTAAATTTCCTTCGTAACGGATATGATCTGGACATATAACCTAAGTAAGAAAAAGGTTTTCTTACAGCATGTTTTGTTTTGTCTTGTCAAAATACTGTCACAGCCACAGACTGAACCTAGATAAGGAAGCCAGTGTACAATTTCTGAGCTAAAAGACAAGAGGCATTTTTTAATTAATGAAATGAAAAGATATTCAGTAAAAATGCTTAAAAGTGATATAAAAATGTCATGCAAAACCTATAGTATATTGTTCTAAGAGAACGAGTTGATTCCTCTTTTTTTCACATCACTGTGTTGGATGTTTTTAACACAGTAAGCAGTTGGGGATGACAATTGAAGAACTCATAAACCTTTGTAAAATTATATTATTATTGATTCTGATTATTTAGTGAGATATATTTTGATAATGTTCATCTTTCATCTGTCCATTCTGTAGTTTTCTGGGTCCAGACAGGTAGGACTGATGGTTACATTTGTCTTACTGCAGTGTACAAAACACCTCCCAGCATATGAAAAGTGTGAAGCTTCCATGTCTATATCACCTTGATTCTGTACATCCTATGGCTCAAACATGGTATATTCAGCACTAAAGCTTTACCATCAAATTCTGATAGGTAAACAGGACTATGTTAGTCAGTCATCTGGAGGTGATAGAATGATTGTTCAAGTATAAAATAGGAAGTGATAAAAGTTGCTTACAGACTGTGGTATAACTATTCCAATAATAGTTTTATCCCAAAAGAGACTCCAAAATCTAAAGACTGTTCAGTCCACAAGGTTACTTATCTGAGTTGGTCTTCAGCATATATTGGAGTCACAAAATTAAGGTTCTAATACCAATTAATCTAGAGTAGGTGCAATCGGCAAAAGCAAAATCTTTCTTATAAATTCTGCCACCAGAAGGAAAGGTCCAGATTAAAAATGTATCTTCTCACCTGAAAAGATAGTTTAAAAGTAAGCTTTCCCACTTCAAATTGTTTAAGAAAAACAAAAAACAAAACAAAACAAAACCCTCATAGATGTTCCTAGCCACGTGAGTTTTAGTTAATTTCAGATACAGTCATGCTGACAACCAAGAATAGCCATAACAAAGACCAAGGGCAATAATCTGAATAGGACTGGTCTCTGCGATCTGGCTGACCAAAAACTACATCACTCAACTTTTAATGCACTAGTTGTGGGCATGTATGTATTTTAGTGATTTTTCTGCAGCAGTCAATTTTTCTTTTCTTTTCTTGTCTTTTTAGCATTCGATTTTCATATGACCTATCCAAAGACAGGTTATCTATAATCCATACCAATATCCATACTAGTACCTTCAAAAATGTCCTTCTTTCCTCTTTCCATTTAGCCCTTCCAGTTCTGTTTCTCCAACCTCTTCTGCATTCTCATCACTGGTACTAAACACTTGTACTTCCACATACTTGTTAACATTCTCACTTGTGTTAGAGGATAGTCTTGATCACTCCTAAGAACACCAGGAGAAGGATGGATGTGGTGAGTTCCCATGGACCTCAGGGATTAGTCCTTGACATGGTTGTATCCATAACTGTGCAGTTATAAGAAATTCAACCATTATTTACACATGTAGGTAAGGCTTCCTCACCTCATCACACCTATGTAATATAGCTTATTCTATTATTAAATACAGGGATAAACAGTTAAGAGTAACTTGCAGAAATGAAACACTACAATAAAAATGACAGTTGAAAATACAGGCCTTTAAAATATTCTGACATATCTCATCTACTAGATTATATAAAATTTCCATGTGGAATTCAAGACATATTTGTAGTTATACCAAAATGCATGTATTTGTTCTATAAATTATGAGTATTTGCTGAATGAATGACTTATTCACTTAGTTGCTTCTCTCTTAAAAGCAGTAATTTGCAACCAGTTTACAGTAATAAATTGTTATGACCATAGACTTGCTTTTGACCAGTAAATTATGTTCTTGTCTTGGAAGCAAAGAGAAGTATTTTAAGTATACAAGTGTTCTTTAAATCTGAAGAACTAATGTATCATTAAGCTATTTACTAACCAAGGCTACTTTACATATTTGTATAGTTAATGGCCATTGTATTGTTTGTCTCTGTACCTTTGTCATTTTACTGAAATTGTGCACTAATGCTATTAGTTCTCTGAAGAACACTGGTAAGAACTGAAATCCTTCAGAGAATTTATAGCTATTTCATTTTAGTTTTAAAAAAACAAGCAAAATTTGTTCAGTTTAGTATATTAAAGTTAGTTTGGTTAAAATAAAAAAAACAATTTCATTTAGACTAAGAAGATAGTCATCTTCTGTGGTATGGAAAATGGCAGTATTAAATGGTGCATAGTGTTGGCAGCTTCAGAGTCAATGTTCAACAGGACCTGTTTTGATCAGTGCCTATCTGTCCTGTCACTTCTCAGATTAGTGTCAGGTTGTTGGTGAGCACAGGAGACTCAGGAAAGCTGAGGTCTCATGTCATCTGATTTTTAGGCCCTGAATATTTGAAGTAGAAGAATTGAAAATACCTGTGTTGGTACTGATAGTTGTATTTCGTCAGTGGCTTTTTATTGATGAAGACACAAATTTGTTATGAAAAAAGATCATAGCTTTGTGCAGTTGTTTGTTTTTGATATTATTAAATGCTTATTCTCCTTCAGCCTTATAGCAATGCTTCCCACACACTTTTTCTTTTGTGTGTGTGTGTGTGTGTGTGTGTGTGTGTGTGTGTGTGTGTTTGAGTGACAGAGGAGGAGAGCAACTGTGTTTATTTCTAAATATATAAACCATACATTACTTGTATGTAGGTTTTCAGGGATGGTCACTTGGTATTGGATGACCAATTGTATTCTCTTCCATGATGGAGAATATTTTTCCTTGTCTCAGCATTATTTAGTTGCCTGGAATCCCTTGTCTAAGGTTGAGATCTGATACACTATCTCGTTTCCACATTTACTGGTTCATGTGTGTTTAGTCAGTCATGTTTCTGAAACTCCATAGGTATAGTGTCTCTGACATTTCTATAATTCACAATGTCATACTAAATTGCTGTTTTCCACGTCTCTTACTATCTTTCTTCTTCTGGAATAATATTTGAGTCTTAGGTGCAGGCGTTGTGCTGTAGATGTATCAGTGGAAAATGGGCTCTACTGTGCTATAATTTGACCAATTGTGCTTTACTGTAATTGTTTCCATCCTGTTACTTCTACTAATACTTAAACCATTTCTTCTATATTTTGGTATCATGTAGTACAAATCAATGATGATTCATAGTGAACTGTGAACTGAATATAACTAAAGATGTATGTTTTATTTTCTGATTGTACACATTGCATAAAACTTTCCCATGGGAGGGACAAGTTGCAGTCTTTTGAGATTTTGAGGGCTTACAACGTTATGATTTATGATTTTCAGTATTTCACATGAATATTGATATTTTTTGTATTTACAACATTGTTGGGCCTATGTGCAATTATTAATCAACCTGAATTAGTACAGTTTTTTAATGAAATATACTCCAAGAGAAAGTCACAATATTCTTTATCTAATAACAAATTATTGTCCCCAATGGGAAGCCAATAATAGAACAATATGAAATTACTACCTACATTGCTTGCAACAAATATATATATATATATATATATATATATATATATATATATATATATATATTGAATGTGTATTGTATATGTATATAGGACAAACTAATGTGACCTGAGAGTGATTTCAACTACATTGAAAATATTCCCTAAGAAAAGACATTTTGGACAGAAGTACCCATATTGTTTATAATAGTAAGAATCAGATTATATATTTATTAGAAAAAGATGGAAAAAGTTATAAATCTGTTGTATTCAGGGTGGGAATTGTACACAGTTGACTATTCTATATAATATCTTACTTTCCCACCTACTTCATCTTGAAACTCCGTTTTTGTTTCAATACCTAGTTTCTTATTTAGAATCAGGTATGTCTCTCAGCAAAACTGAAAAGATGTTTTATGTGAGCAACATAGCCTAAAAATGAAATTGATTTGATAACACATACCAAAGCATAGGGATGGGTTGCTGATTTTTATTTTTGAAACATTTTCTTGAAGCTTTCCAATTGAGATTTTATGTGAATCACTATATATTTGTAACAGCACACTTTTAGTTTCAGTTTTTCTGTCAAATGGTTCCAGCTCTTTGCTTAAGTCATCCATAAATCTAAGGTATACCATTTTCCTAGTAATGCACTTTACATTGCAGTACTAAGCCTGTACTCTTTTGTGGAATGACCTGATGACGGGTACAACTGGGAGTGATGAGGCTCTATCCAGGTGAATGAGAACTGTCTTATTAGGTGAAGCATATCATTTTCTTTGTCATTCTCGTTTATTTTTGCTTCAGTGGTAATGCAACTTTTAGAAACACAAATAGTCTTTTGCATTCCATATCTGATAAATTTCCATTTGATATATCTATGTAGACACACAGAATTTTCTTCTACCAACTTTTCCTCCTCCAGAAAAATCTGAAATTTAAATTCTTCACATTATATCTAGACTGTCTTCCTTGTGGAAGATGCCAATGCATTTTTGTGTTTTAGTTCAATGTAAAAAGATTTGCTATTCACAAAAGCAGATCAAGTAGTACAGTGACTATTCTGCTTTTATTCTTTTTCAGAGTGGCTTAGGGTGTGGATTCAGGCATCTGAATCAGTCCTTCAAAACCATTATATATAATTTATTGAGATCAATTTTGTTTAGCTTTCAATCCAGGTATGCATTTGCTTTTTTGTACCTTGTAATGTTCTGGATTTAGAATTACTATAATGTTTATTCTGCACAAACTGTGTGATGCTTTTTGCTACTCATGTAAAAATATCTCAAGTTTTATTAATTTTTTTCATTTCAAATGAAGATATATGGAAACCGGTTCTACTACTTAAATGTGACTATATTACTCTGTTAAGAAACTACATGTGAAGGTTCATGATAGTAATAATGCATGAGTGAAGTTACATAAATTTAATTCATCCTTGTCACTCTGTTAACTTGTATTTCTTTATTCTAATAGTTGGTAGGTATAGCAGCAAGCAGTTTAGAATCCGATAATCCTATTTAAGATTACTTTGGGTTAATACTCTGTCAATGATTGTAACTATGTTACTTGCCAAATGATATAATTATATATGATGCTACATGATGATTATTGATGCATATAATTATTAGTGATTTGTATACCTTTAGAAATTATTATGATGGGAAAGTTGGGAAAATTGTCAGTGCAGTATTCAAAAGATTTACAGAAACTTCAATATCTTTCAGTAAATACCAATTCCTTAGTAAACAGGTGTGTATATAATATAGAGGTATGGTCTTCAATTGTATTGCACCCAATCTTATGTAACCTTCATATGTAAATTCAAATGAAAATGAATATTAAAATGGAAGAACTAGTAAAATGGAATCTTCTATACATTTTGAATTTGCCATAAAAATACAATTCCTCCATGTATTAATCATATGTCATGTACTATGTACCTACATGTAACTTATAGCTAAAAAATAGAGAATTTCTTTTGAATGGTACTCATCTTTGATATCCAATATGTCAGATCTAATATTCTAGTACCATTTCCATTATCTACATTATTTCTTAAGAATATTTTGTGACATCTATTAAGTTGTGTTCTGTTAATCTATATATTTGATATTGAAATAAAATCTTTAAGCTCTATTTTCAGGACAATAAAGGAGTGAAAGATAATTAAACCATTTGAAAACAAAGATGAGGAAAGCTTCAAAGATACAGCATCAGAAATCAAATGATTTAATAATTTCTCTATGTTAACTCTTCATCTGCTATATGTTCTATTTCAAACACTTCTTTCATAGCAGAACACAGACTTCTGCTTCTTGTACTGATCTAATACACAGCTAAAGGAGTCTTTTGTCTTTGGTGCTAGCCTCTATTCAAGCACTGTTTTGTGTGGTTTGAGAAAATGCCATGTACTGAGGAAGAAATAACCATGCTTCTCTGAATTTTGGCAATCAAATATATTTTATTATATAGTAAGAATAATATGAAATTTAAAATCATGTCTTTTTAGACTGATTTTCAATAAAACTTAGGAAACTGTCATGGGCACCCTTTGTTTGATCTAAGGTTCAGAGAGAGAGAGAGAGAGGAGAATAGTATCTGTACATTTTCAGAGGAATGAAGGGGAGTAATTAAACAGACATTGCCAAATCACATTCTCCAATTCATAGCTAATAGAGGAAACTCATAATTAAATAAAGGTTGGTTCTTCTTCAGCAAACTATTACTAATTAGTAATGAGAATAGAAAGAAAGAATAATTTATCTCTCTTTATCCAAGGGGAATTTTACATTAAGTATAGAGGTTACCTCACATATCTTCTTGTCCTCCAATTTTTTTCTGGGTATTTTTCTATTTAGTAATACCTTATATTTGAAGCCTTTTTGCAAAAATACTATATTTTATAAAATGGTTATTCTTTATGGAGTCTCTTTTACTTATTTACTTTAATAATTCTCAAATTTACAATTTCTTGTTAAAAATACTTTGAGTTCAATAAGACAGATATTGCTAATCACTATGGTATGTGCAACAATACTGAACTTTTAGGATTATCATGCCATGTTGTTCATTATTGTGGTTGACAGAACCCATAACCATCTAACAATATTGGTCTTCCTTCTTCTGGAAGATTGAATGGCCTCTCCTGTAGTTTTGAGACTTTATTTCTCTTTCTTACCTAGAAGTCTGTCAGAAAGTTGTGTTCAGAGCTATATTTTCCTTAAGGATTCTATTATTAACTGTTGCCTGTAAGGTTTTTGATAATTTGCAGCATACATAGTTAATGTTCAGATGTGCATATTTTGTAATTTCTCCACTTTAGCCATTTTATAATGTATATATATTTCAAAACATTCCATACATCATTAAAACATACATTTTTTTTTAGGAAGACTGAGAGACAAAGTATTGGGACAGAGTTAGTCAAAATGAAAATGATATTAGTAAACCACATAAAAACTTTCTATCCTCAGATTAGCTTACCTGCCCACCAAACCCCACAGCATGCCTGTCTCCCAGGATGTCTTCCCCATCCAAGGACACAGGTGAGATGCTTGACCCCATACCTATGCAGGCAGGGACCCCCACTGAGCCAAGCAAAGGTGGGAAAAATCCCTCTCTGTCTAAGCCCCATCACTCTTTTGATTGTACCTTTACCTGCACCCATGTCAGACTGACATTTCTGCCCCATCCCCCATAGGCTGCTTGTCTCCCAAGAGTTCTTACACTAACCAGGAACATAGGAGTGCTGCTCTAACAAGGAAAAGAGGAGCCCTGCTCTAACCAGAAACAGCACTGCTTGCATGCCAGGAGGGGAGATCTAATCCAAGTCACAGAGTTCTTTCTGATGCTTAGGAGGCTTGTTTGAAAGGGGCTAGTTAACAATAGAGATAACAGAGATAATGGTGAAAGGGAAGCTCAAGAAGATAAGATACAGAAGCGAATGTAATTTGGCACCATCAGAATCCAGTTCTACCACAGTAGGCCCTTGATATTAGAGCACACCAAAAGAGAAAGATTCTGACCTAAAATCACATCTCATAAAGATTATAGAGGCTTTCGTTGAGGATATAAATAACGCCCTTGAAGAAATACAGAAACTTACCAAAAAAGAAAAAAGAAAAAAGAAAGAAAGAACTAAAACAAATAAACAAAAAAAGTAGGAGAAGGAATTTATTAAAACTATCCATAAGTAAACTTTGAAATAGAAAAAATAAAGAAATCACAAACAAAGAGATGGAAAACCTAGGAAACAGAACAGGAACTATAGATTCAAACATCACAAACAGGATAGAAGAGATGGAAGGGAGAATCACATGTGTAGAAGATACTGTAGAAGATATAGATATAATTGTCAAAGAAAATGAAAAAAAATGAAAAAAGTTCCTAACGAAAAACATCCAGAAAATTTGGTACACAATGAAAAGGCCAAACATAGGAATAGAATAATATGAATAGAAGAGAGTGGAATTAAAAGGACCAGAATAATATGTCTTTAATAAAATCATAGATGAAAACTTACCTAACCAAGAGAGAGAGAGAGAGAGAGAGAGAGAGAGAGAGAGAGAGAGAGAGAGAGAACTATAAACATACAAGAAGACTAAGAGCACCAAATAGATTAGACCAGAAAAGAAAATCCTCCTAACACATAGTAATCAAAACTAAAGGTACACAACAAAGAATGAATACTAAAAGCCGTAAGGGAACATGGCCAAGTAAATATAAAGGGAGACCTATCAGAATTATATCAGACTTCTCAAGAAAGACTCTAAAAAGCAAAAGATCCTGCACATAGCTGTGTGAACAATAAGAGGACACAGAGGCCAACCTGAGGTTACTATACCTAGCAAAACTCTCAATCATCATAAATGGAAAAACAAAGATATTCCATAATAAAACCACAATTAAACAATATCCTTCTAATAATCTAGCATTACAGAGGATACTAGAAGGAAACTTCCAACACAATGAGGGTAACTATACCCAAGACAACACAAGAAATGAATGACTGCAAAAGAAACCCAAAAGAATAGAATCACACAAACATAACACCACCTATGACAACAAAATGACAGGAATTAACAATCATTGGTCTTTAATATCTCTCAACATCCTTGGACTTGATTTCTCAATAAAAAGATACAGGCTAACAGACTGGATTTGTAAACAGGATCCATCATTCTGCTATATGCAAGAAACACAACTTGACAGGAAAACAGTTACTACCTCTGAATAAGGAACTGGAGAAAAGTTTTACATGCAAATAGCCCTAAGAAATAAATTATAGTAGCCACTCTAATATCCAATAAAATAGACTTTCAACCAAAAATAATAAAAAAGAGATAGGGAAGATACTTCATATATTTCAAAAATCCACCAATATCAAGTCACAATTCTGAACATCTATGCCTCAAACACAAGAGCACCCACATTTGTAAAATAAACTTTAGTAAATCTCAAACACAAGTTGAGTCTACCACAATAATAATGGGAGACTTCAATCCCTACTCCCACCAAAGTGCATGTCATTGAAATAGAACCTAAACAGAAACACACTGAAGGTAATAGAAGATATGAACAAATTGATTTAACAGATATCTACAGAATACTTAATCCCAAAACAAAAGAATATACCTTTTCCCAGGACCTCATGGAACTTTCAAAATTGACCATATAATTGTCAAGCAGGCCTCAACAGAAACAAGAATATAGAAATAATTCCATGCATTCTATCAGATCAGCACAGTCTAAGGCTTGACATCAACAATTACAAAAACAGAAAGCCAACATACTCATGAAACTAAACAATGTTCTATTCAATTATAACATGGACAGGGAAGAAATGAATAAAGAAATTAAAGATATTCATGAGTTCAATGAAAATCAAGGAACAGTATACCAAAATAATGTTAAGAGGAAAATTCATAGCACTAAGAGCCTACATGAAGAAATTGGAGAGATGCTATATTAGCAACTTACCAGCACACCTGACAGCTCTAGAACAAAAATAATCCAGCACACCCAAGAGGAGTAGATAGTAGGAAATAGTCAAATTCATGGCTGAAATTAACCAAATAGAGATGAATAGAATGATATAAAGAACGAACAAATCTAACAGTTGGGTCTTTAGAAACTCAACAACACAGATAAACCCTTAACCAAACTAATTAAAGGGCACAGAGAAAGTATTCAAATTAGCAAAATCAGAAATGAAAAAGAACATATACCAACAGAAACTGAAGAAATTTAAAAAATCATCAGGACTACTACAAAAGCTTATACTTAACAAAACTGAAAAATCTAAATGGAATAGATGATTTTTCTAGATGGATACCATAGACCAAAGTTAAATCAAGATTAGGTAAACTATCTAAACTCTCCCATCATCCCTACTGAAATAGATGTAGGGATGATTCAGTATAAAAATAACAATAAAAGTAATCAACTATACAAAGTAACTCAAAGGAAAAAAATTCACATGATTATGTTATTACATACTAAAATCCTTTTTAGTACCCCTTCACGTTAAAAGTCTTGGAGATATCAAAAATTCATGGCACACACCTAAACACAAGACAAGACATATATAATAAACCAGCAACCAACATCAAATTAAATGGAGAAATACTTGAGGCAGTCCTACTAAAACCAAGGACAAGTCAAGGCTGTTCACTTTCTATCTATACAATATATTATTTGAAGTTCTAGCTAGAGCATTAAGGCAATAAAGGGAGATCAAGGAGCTATGAATTAGAAAGGAAGAAGTCAGGGTAACACTATTTGCAGATGATATGATCATATGTTTAACCAATCCCCCCAAATTTATGAGAGAAATATGCAGCTAAGAAACCCATACAGCAAAGTAGCTGCATACAAAATGAGTCCAATGAAAAGATTACCTGTCCTATATATAAATGATAAGTGAGCTTAGAAACAAATTTAGGGAATCAACCCCCTTAACATGCCTACAAATAAAGTAAAATATCAGGCAAATCATGCAAATCAACTATCTGAATGGCAAAAAGTTCAAGAAAAAAGAAATAGAACAAGGCCTCACAATATGGAAAGATCTCCTATGCTCATGGATTGGTAGGATTAACATAGAGAAAATGGCCTTCTTACCAAAAACTCTACAAATTCAATGCAATCCTCATCAAATTTCCAACATAATTCTTCACAAATATGGAAAGAGTAATTCTCAGTTTCATATGGAGAAACAGAAAACCCAGGATACCCAAAATAGCAACAACAGAGGCACTTCTAGGGGAATCACCATCCCTGACATCAAGCTATTTGACAAAGCTATATTGATTAAAAATGGCACAGTATTGATACAAAGATAGATAGATTAATCTGTGGAATAGAATGAAAGACACAGAAATAAAACCATACATCTATGGACACTTGGTCTTTGAAAAGAAGTCAAAAGTATTCAGTGGACAAAAGAAAGTAGCTTTTAAAAAATGGTGCTAGTATAATTAATGGTCTACATGTAAACCATTGATCCATACTTATCAACATGTATAAATCTAAAGTCCAAGTGGATCAAACCTCAACATAAAACCAGATACACTGAATCTAAAAAGATAAAATTGAAAATAGCCTGGGACACATTGGGAAATTTTTCTGAACAGAACACGAATGGCTAAGGCTCTAAGATAAACAATTGACATATGGGACCTCATGAAACTGAAAGCTTCTATATTGTAAAGAATATTGTCATTAGGAAAACCAGAAACCTACAAATTAGGAAAATATATTCATTAACCCTATATGCAATGGAGAGGTAATCTCCAAATATATAAAGAACTCAGGAAGTTAGACCCTACAAACACAAATGATCACATTTAAAAATGGTATAGATTATTAAACAGAATTCTAAACAGAAGTATATCAAATGACTGAGAATCACTTAAAGAAATGTTTAACATCCTTATTCATTAGGGAAATGTAAATCAAAATGAACCTGAGTTTCCAACTTACACCAACCAGAATGGCTAAGATCAAAAACTCAAGTGACAACACATTCTGGTAAGAATGTAGAGAAAGAAGCTTCCATTACTAGTGGGATTACATACTGGTACAATCACTATGGAAATAAATCAGGTAGTTCCTCAGAAAATTCAAAATAGTTCTACTTAAAGATCCATGTATACAGCTCCTGCTCATACACCCAAAAGATGTTCTACCATTCTACAAGGACACATGCTCCACTACGTTCATAACAGCTTTATTCATAATAACAAGGAACTAAAGGCAACCCATATGTCCCTCAACTGAAGAATGGGTACAGAACATGTTCATTTATACAATGAAACACTGTTTCACTAATAAAAATGAAGACATCATGAAATTTGTGAGCAAATGGATGCAACTAGAAAATATCACCCTGAATGAGGTAACACAGACCAAAAAGAGCACACACGGTATGTACCTAATGATAAGTAGGTATTAGCCAAAAAGTATAGAATACCCAGGGTATAGCCTTCAATCCATAAAAAGTTTAAGAAGAGAGAGGACCCAAGTAAGTATGCTTCAATTCCACTTAAAAGGGGGAATAAAATAATCACAGGAGGCAGGAGTGATGGACCTGAGTCTGAGGGGTTGGGGGAAAGAAAAGAGGATAAGGATCAGGTATGGGGGGTTACAGGAGAGAAGCCCAGAGGGTCAAGAGAATTAATGGGATTAGGAAATTATTGGTTGTGGGGGTGGGGCGTAGGGGCAACATCTAGAAATTCCCAGAGACCTGGGATATGAGGGTCTTCCAGGAATCAATTGGAGTGACCTTAACTAAAATTACAATAATAGAGAGGTGGAACATGAAGAGACCACCTCTGGAAGATGGAAAGGGCCCGCAGTGCAGAGATGTGGGTACCAACCCATCTTCAAAATTTTTGATCCAGTATTGTTCCTGTCTAAAAGAAATTCAGGGACAAAAATGGAGCAAAGTCTGGAAGAACAACCATCCAGTGACTGGCTCAAATTTGAATCCATAACATGGGCAGGCATCAAACCCTGACATAATTACTGTTCTTATCTAATTTGTGCTTGCAGACAGGAGACTGGCATGGGTGTCCTCTGACAGGCTCTATGGGCAGCTGACTGAGACAGATCCAGATTCCTACAGCCAACTAAGGTCAAGAACCAGTAAGGGACAGTTAGAGGAAGGATTGAAGAAGCTGAAGGGGATGGCAACCCCAAAGGAAGAGAAACACTGTCAACTAATCTAGACATTTGGGAGCTACCAGAGACTAAGCCACCAACCAAAGAGCATACAGAAGCTGGTCTGAGGACCCTGGCATATATTTACCAGGGGACTACCTTGAATGGCCTCAGTAGGAGAGGGTCTAATCCTGTAGGGACTTGATGCCCAAGGGAAGGGGGATCAGAGTACTGGGGAGCACCTTCTCAGAGGCAAAGGGTATGGTAGGAGTGGAAAGGGGGCATTTGGTAAGTAAATAAATAAAATAATTAATTAAAAGAAATGTAAAAGCATAAAAAACTTAATATTTTATAGTCCACTTTAAAACTATAAAAATAAATTCAAAATAGCTAGGTTATGTTGATCTTACAAGTAATACGTCATTAAGCAAAACTGTAGTATCAGATGTGAGATACTGTTATTGACATTGTTGGGCATGGAGGCCTTAGAGGTCCCTCTGTAAATATAAGCTTTTGCCATTCTTTTGGTATCCTACCAGAGCTAGTTGCTCGGAATCTTATTGCTGAAGAAAACAGTTACTTAGGATGTAAAATATAGAGAAAGTAAGATGGAACTGAACTGGAAGTTCCCTTTCTGCTAGATTTTGTTCCTAATGTTAGGGTGCTGGGAGGATTGGTAGAAGTGTGAAACAAATATATAAAGTACCACAATCCCACTGCTATAATAATGATATAACTGTTATGTGGTAATTTATTTATACTGAATATAAAACCCTCTCTACAAAAGGGAATACCTAATACTATAATGGTTGCCCCAAACCAAATCACTGAAGCTTCTTTGGTCTAAGAAGGAGAACCTAACACTACTACTTGACTGAATTAACTTTGAAATAAATAATTTCCTAAATATTTATTTTTCCCAGATACAAAGGTTATTTTTTTTATTAACTTGAGTATTTCTTATATACATTTCGAGTGTTATTCCCTTTCCATGTTTCCGGGCAAACATCCCCCTCCCCCCTCCCCTTCCTTATGGGTGTTCCCCTCCCAACCCTCCCCCCATTGCCGCCTCCCCCCAACAGTCTAGTTCACCGGGGGTTCAGTCTTAGCAGGACCCAGGGCTTCCCCTTCCACTGGTGCTCTTACTAGGATATTCATTGCTACCTATGAGGTCAGAGTCCAGGGTCAGTCCATGTATAGTCTTTAGGTAGTGGCTTAGTCCCTGGAAGCTCTGGTTGCTTGGCATTGTTGTACATATGGGGTCTCGAGCCCTTTCAAGCTCTTCCAGTTCTTTCTCTGATTCCTTCAACGGGGGACCTATTCTCAGTTCAGTGGTTTGCTGCTGGCATTCGCCTCTGTATTTGCTGTATTCTGGCTGTGTCTCTCAGGAGCGATCTACATCCGGGTCCTCTCGGTCTGCACTTATTTGCTTCATCCATGTTGTCTAACTGGGTGGCTGTATATGTATGGGCCCCATGTGGGGCAGGCTCTGAATGGGTGTTCCTTCAGTCTCTGTTTTAATCTTTGCCTCTCTCTTCCCTGCCAAGGGTATTCTTGTTCCCCTTTTAAAGAAGGAGTGAAGCATTCACATTTTGATCATCCGTCTTGAGTTTCATTTGTTCTAAGCATCTAGGGTAATTCAAGCATTTGGGCTAATAGCCACTTATCAATGAGTGCATACCATGTATGTCTTTCTGTGATTGGGTTAGCTCACTCAGGATTATATTTTCCAGGTCCAACCATTTGCCTACGAATTTCATAAACTCGTTGTTTTTGATAGCTGAGTAATATTCCATTGTGTAGATGTACCACATTTTCTGTAGCCATCCCTCTGTTGAAGGGCATCTGGGTTCTTTCCAGATTCTGGCTATTATAAATAAGGCTGGTATGAACATAGTGGAGCACGTGTCTTTTTTATATGTTGGGGCATCTTTTGGGTATATGCCCAAGAGAGGTATAGCTGGATCCTCAGGCAGTTCAATGTCCAATTTTCTGAGGAACCTCCAGACTGATTTCCAGAATGCTTGTACCAGTCTGCAATCCCACCAACAATGGAGCAGTGTTGCTCTTTCTCCACATCCTCGCCAGCATCTGCTGTCACCTGAGTTTTTGATCTTAGCCATTCTCACTGGTGTGAGGTGAAATCTCAGGGTTGTTTTGATTTGCATTTCCCTATGACTTAAGATGTTGAACATTTCTTTAGGTGTTTCTCAGCCATTCGGCATTCCTCAGCTGTGAATTCTTTGTTTAGCTCTGAACCCCATTTTTTAATAGGGTTATTTGTCTCCCTGCGGTCTAACTTCTTGAGTTCTTTGTATATTTTGGATATAAGACCTCTATCTGTTGTAGGATTGGTAAAGATACAAAGGTTTTTTTTTTTTTTTTTGCCTTAAAGGAAGAAGTCTCTTTCTGTAGTAAATGCAGGTGAATGCAAAACATTTTAGCTTTTAAAGATGTCAAGAATGAGGAATAATAGTTGCCTCAGTCTTAAATGAGACACACCGTACAGGGAGAAATCCTGGCTTGGAAAATACTGTGAAACATGGCAGAAAAAATGAAAGAGCTAGAAGATAAGATGAAGGGTCATAAAATTCCATCATCTTAGCATGGCAATAATGACCTCAAAGTATCTGGGACAAAAGTTATAAAAGCTACAAGCAAGACCCTCTTGACAGGTAACTGTAGAAGAGGAAGTGACTTATCCTTACCACTTACTATGGTTCTTATAGGAAGTTACTAATTCTGGGACAGGGTGAGGCATAGTATCAATTTGAATAGCCACTTATGATCCTAGAGGTCACTAATAGTAATTCTAAACCCAGTATCATAGAAACAGTACTAGTTAATCTCTTCCAAACACTAAGCAACAAAAACATCTAACAAAGATGCAAAAAGTATTTATAAAGAAGAAAAGTAGCAGTCAGAAAGAGGAGAAAAATAAGCTGTGGAGAGTAATTAGAATGCATTATATACATTATAAAATGGTCAAAGATAAGAGTTATTAATAAAAATAAAATAAATAATGTTCATCTTCCTAATAGATGAACACTTTAAATCATTTTCCAAACTTAAGTAGTTGGCCCTAAGAAAATATAGATTTAAGCAATACCAAAAAGAACTATTAGGTTGTACTTATGTATTAACTCATTTAAGAATATGTGCATAACAGTAATAATTAAATAATAAGGGGATATGAGTTTGACAGGGAGCAGGAATTCAGGGAAGGAGAAATTCAGTGAAGAAGGGAAATGATGTAATTATGTTTCAATTAATAGAAATTATAAAAAATACAGTAAATGACTTTTACTAAAGGTAGCCAGATGTTAGCTTCTTTATTTCACATGTATGCTAACAGTTTAGAAAAATTAAATTCAAGACCTTTTGTTTTTCTTTTTTGTTTGGTTATTGCGTTTTGAATGACTCTGAATTTGGAGTGTTGTAACGTTATCTTTCTATCTCTGTTAGTTTGGAAGTCTATCATCATCCTGCCTGCAAAATATGCTGAGACAATTGTGACACAGAACTTGTGGGAGTGGCCAACCAATGTTTGAGGTGCAAGTTAGGAGAGGGAACTCATGCCTTATACTGTATGGATAGTCAGGATCCTGAGATTGGATAGTCTAGAGATCTGGGGCAGAACCAAACACACCTGGCAAAAATAAATAAATAAATCAATGAAATGATCCTAATGATATTCTGTTAATTTTGTTATACTTATAGATCATTGCCTTATGCAGTCATCATCAGAAAGGGTACTTCTGGCATCAGATTTGAGGATGAGGAGATACCCACACCTAGACATTATGAGAAGAGAGTACCTAAATTGTAAGGTTCCATGTTGTCTCTCACTTTGGAGACCAGATGACCCTGTAGAAGAAGGAGTGGAGAGATTTCAGAGGTCAGAAAGAATAGAGGATGCAAGGAGAACATGAACCACCAAATCAACTCAGCAGGGCTCACATGGACTCACAGAGTTTAAAGTGGTAAATAAGAGACCTGCATGAGTCTGTACCTTGTCCTCTGCATACATGTTATGACTGTTACCTTGGTGAGAACCTTAACCATGGGACCTGGTATAAATGAATATTTTGCTTGTTCTTGGGAGTTTTTCTTCCTGTTGACAGTCTAATTTAGCCTTGATATGAGGGCTTTTGCCTTGTCTTTTTATATGTTTTTGTCCTGTTTGGCTGTTGCTTATTTCATGAAGAGGGAGTGAATCTCTGGGAGAAGGGAGATAGAAGTGAGTTGGGAAGATTGGAGGAAGTGAAATTCTGTTGGTGATGTACTGTATGGTAAAAGAATCCATTTTCAATAAATCTTTTAAAAGAGAAAAATAAGATCCTATAATAACAGAAAACCTTATGTAAAATGTTTGGATAAGATGTTTTTTCTTTTTAAAAATATTTTGATGAAATCATGATAAGTAAGGTTTTTAAATTTTTTCTTTTATTGAATATTTTCTTTATTTCCATTTTAAATGTTATCCCTATTCATGGTTTCCCCTCCCCCAGCTTCTAAAAGAGTGCTCCCTATCTGCCTACATATTCCCTCCCTTCTCCCTGTCCTGGTATTCCCCTACCCTCAGGATTTGAGCCTTCATAAGACCAAGGTCCTCTCCTCCCCTTCATGATGCCCAGACAAAGCCATCCTCTATTACATATGTGGCTGGAGCCATCAGTTGCTTCATGTGTACTCTTTTGTTAGTGATTTAGTCCTAGAGATTTAGAGCTCTGGGAGTCTGGTTGGTTGATATTGTTGTTCTTCCTATGGGATTGCAAACCCCTTCAGCTCCTTCAGTCCTTTCTCTAACTCCTCCACTGGGGATCCCGTTCTAAATTGAAAATATATTTTATAATTCATGAATTAGTTAACAACCATGGATTTTCAAATGACCCTATTCTTTTTTTATTTTTTTATTTTTTTTTATTAACTTGAGTATTTCTTATATACATTTCAAGTGTTATTCCCTTTCCCGGTATCCGGGCAAACATCCCCCTCCCTCCTCCCTTTCCTTATGGGTGTTCCCCTCCCAACCCTCCCCCCATTGCCGCCCTCCCCCCACCAGTCTAGTTCACTGGGGGTTCAGTTTTAGCAGGACCCAGGGCTTCCCCTTCCACTGGTGCTCTTACTAGGATATTCATTGCTACCTATGAGGTCAGAGTCCAGGGTCAGTCGATGTATAGTCTTTAGGTAGTGGCTTAGTCCCTGGAAGCTCTGGTTGCTTGGCATTGTTGTATATATGGGGTCTCGAGCCCCTTCAAGCTCTTCCAGTTCTTTCTCTGATTCCTTCAACGGGGGTCCTATTCTCAGTTCAGTGGTTTGCTGCTGGCATTCGCCTCTGTATTTGCTGTATTCTGGCTGTGTCTCTCAGGAGAGATCTACATCCAGCTCCTGTCGGTCTGCACTTCTTTGCTTCATCCATGTTGTCTAATTGGGTGGCTGTATATGTATGGGCCACATGTGGGGCAGGCTCTGAATGGGTGTTCCTTCAGTCTCCGTTTTAATCTTTGCCTCTCTCTTCCCTGCCAAGAAATGACCCTATTCTTAATTATCCATGTCTCTACATTGATGTACTTGAAATTTCAGATATGTACAAAGATAATTCACAATGATAGCAAGACCAAATAATAAAAATATCTTTGTATCTCTTTTTTGACTATTACTAATTGCTTTATAAAAGCTTATCAGTTCAGAAGAAATGCTTCTACACTACCTATTTATGTGTTAATATGCTGAAAAAAATCCTGTGGACAGGCCAAACAGAAACCTCATGATATTTCTGAATACGTAACAAAAATGGAACCTGGATTTGTCTCATGGTTTCTGTTCTCATCATAAAGTACACACTATTGGGTAGAGATCCAAGGATCATTTTGAATCGTAGAAGTCCTTGGTTTGTGCTTAGTGGTTGTTAGGATATTGAAAATGAATAACTTGAGGAGTCTATGGAAGAATTTTGGAAAGAAAAATACATTGTTCAATTGAGTTATATTCAAGTTGGTTCCAAGTTATACAAAGAATAGTTTAAAGACAGCACCTGAGAGTTTGTTAAACATTTAGACTGACATGTGCCATTTCTACCACTAAGACTTACTCTGTAAGGAAATGTAATCTAATTTTACCCATTGCTTCTTATGAATATGAACATTTGAGAATCAATGATGCAAATGATAATAGAATTACTCCCAAAATATGCTTTTGCTATAAGAATTGCTATCATTTTAGTAGGTGACAATCAATCTGAGTGCAGAAAGAGAAATCTTTTATCCTTCCACATGTTCTTCACATGTGTAACTCATTTTTACATTTAGTGTTAAGTATTATGACACTCTTATGATTAGACATTGTTGAACTTTCCTTCTTTAATCAATACTAATTTTTTAAGCCTTTTTGAGCTTCTATTTGTACAATTAAAATTACTTTTTATTGTCTTAATGACATTGCAAAATATTAACACCAATTTTAACTTAGTTCCAGTTGTTTATATATTTAAGAGAAATAATTGCATTTTACTGTTCTAATGTATATTCATTCTACAAAGAGAGCATTCAGAGATATCTGTCAAGTATCAGGTCTAAGGAATAATACGGTAAGGTCAACATATTCACATATCAAGTGTTTGGTGAATATGTAGGATTTTTATCATCTATGTAGTAGACATTTCATGTGAATAGGATGAAAAGAAAAAGACTATTTTCAAAAGGTTTATACTACATAAACAGAGGACACATGATGGTTAAGAAAAATGGAGTTCTTCAATTTCAAATATTAAAAATAAATCAAGAAAATTATAAAAGAAAAAAATAAGCCACAGTAACAAGAATAATGCTTTCAGCAGCAGGCTTCATTCGTTAGTTTAGACATACAAAACTTGTCAATCTTTAGTTTTCATTAGTTTTGATTTGAAATGCTTTGTGTGGTTGTTATTTTTTGCTACTTTCCCCAGGAAGTGCTTATTCTATTAATCTTAGGGTGAAGCTCAGGACTAAAAAGGCAGACTTTTAATAGGGAATTCTTTATATTACGAAGGCATTTTGATTCAAAGACTATAAAATAGAGATAAAAGAAAACTTGGCTATTCTGAAAAAATGGTTAAGGTTCTATGCTAAATGTTAATGTTTTTAACATTAGCTTAAGATGGCCCATCTGTTAAATTCTCCCCTTAAAACTGAATCCTAACAAGGTTAATTTATGTTTTGCTTATTATCCATAACAGATAAAAAATAACAAGATTAAGAAGTTTGTGACTCCTCATTGCAGACTTTCTTCTCCACTGTGTAATTTCCTAACTACAAAAAAAAGAAGCATATGTGAAGAGAGTGATGTCATTAACAGAATTTAAATGGCAGAAGGAATGTTTGAGAAAAGATTACAGAGGGATAGTTTGGGCAAATGTAATGCAATATTTTAAAGTTGAAAGTGCTAGGATATTAGATATATGAAAGGCGATTGGCTAAATGGTTCAATGTTGATAGACAGGGCCTTTATATAACTTTCTATGTATTTACTCTGATGAAAGAGGAATCAAACTAAAAATAAATGTCAATGATGTGACATTCTCTATAAATTACTATTATATATACTGCTTTAATATATATTATGTCCCAACACATAAGGTCACAAATATTTTAGTTCTTTTTCTATATTTATAACAATGACTTTGTTCATTTTGTTTATTTTTTATATATTTGTAGTTATACTGAATTAAAGCTTTACATGTTAAATTGTAAGTACTCATAATCTCATAATTTATCAAATTATGTACATTTGTATTGGTAGGATCCACCCCCAGAGCTTCATGGATACAGATAAGTGTTTTACCTCTGAGCAATACATATAAAATTTATTAATCACTCAATTAAAATAATCCCCACTAAAATTTTGAGTTGAGTGTTATATTGCTATATTCAATGATCTCAATTAGACCTTAATCTGGTGCACATTTTCCATTACAACACCCAATCTTCTTTAAATTTAGGCTGCTCAATTCATATGTTCTTTCTGCCTCTTTTTAGCTTTGTTCATTCAGTCCTCTTCATTATCAGTCACTCACATGATTGTGAGGAAAAAAGAAACCCTTGAGTAAATGTGTATTGTTCTGTGGACACAGCCTTAAGAGGATGTCAAAGCTTCAGATACACAATAATGTCAGGGTCTTCTCTGGATCAGACTCATGGCAGTAACAAAGCTTTTCCCTGTACTCATCATGGATATTGATGAATTGTTTGCCTTTATATAAATAACATAAATGGAAAAGTATGTATATTAGCTTCCTTACAGGCTGACCTCATGATCATACCCCCAGCCCCAAAACTGCTTCCACACAGAGACTTTCTACTGAGATAACTGTTTAATTTCTTTAGATACTTCAGAGTCAAGAAAACAACTACAGCTATTTGAATCCAGACTAAAAGAAACATTTGTGTGCCATGTGGATGCTTTACTTCCTTTAACTTATTTTTCTTACTAAAATTGTCTACTATAACTGTTATAGCACAAGAAGATAAATCTATGGAATGGATTTATTTCCACCACAGAGGCCAGGAAATAGTAATTGCTTACCTCACTCTTCCTTTTCAATTAATAAATCAGGGGATGACTTGATGTCATCAATTATAGAGATTTGATTCATGCTTACTGTTAATTCACAATTAATTATAAGAAAAAATTGAGCCACTATAAATAAAGGGGGATTTATGGTCCAGAAATTCTTCAATCTCTTATTTCATTTTCCTATGCCCAACAGGTATAACTGTCTGTCTAGATTCATCTACTATGGTTAAATCATAAACCCTTAAATATAATTTTGGAGTCTGTTTATTTTAGGATCATTTCTAGTAATAGATTCAGGCACACTTCAACCTCCCAATTTTTATTACAGGAGGAAATAAGTAATTTCACAAGAAAATTGGGGTGTGGTATGTATCTGTTATTGCAGATATATGAACTGAAATACTGTGACGTCCTTCTCAGCTTCTCAGGTCCCAAGCAATCAAGGATGATGGTAGATGTTGAAGAAACATGGTAGACAACCAGCAAGATTGCAAATGTCAGTTAAAGAGCAAAAGGACCATTTCAAACGTCAAGGCTTCCCCCTCTTTTGGCCAAGATAAGACCCAAGGCATCAATGATGAATTTATTTGATAAAACACAGAATACTATGTTCCTTGGGAATATTTTTCAATTATGTTAGCTGCTTTTGACATGTGCATATATAGTGCATCTATAGTGCCTCGGAACACTAGTCATTTCATGTTCTTCATCCTGCTTTGCTAGACTCAATAGTTCCAGTTCCTGTATCTTTATTAATGCCTGTATTCATGCCAATCTTGGGACTGTAATAGATTCTTTCATTTTCCTGAAGTAGGGACTTCTTTTAAGTTTCAATGAAATTTAAATAACTTCTTATTTGTATAATATATTTATATTCCTATTAATTTATATTCTATATTCTACATTCTATATATTCTACATGCTTATATTCTATATTTTCCCATTATAACAGTTATATTTCCATTAAAGGCAAATATGAGCCTACATTCTACAAGATGGCAGAGCTACTAATCATATGAGTGTATTTTCAGGCTATTCTCTAGGTTTTTTTGACCAATATAACAATGTAACCAATAGTAATGGACATAGTTTGGATCCTTGTACCAAATTGTTCTTGGTACAGGGTATTATACATAATAGTTCCACTGCTATGATATTATTATATTTATAAATTTGCCTACCCATAGGATACTCATGTAGTAGATAGCAATTAGATTTATTTATGATACCTTAACTATTGCAGATGTCCTTCTACTTAAACAAATTAAAATGTAAGGTAATGGAAACACTGTCTAAGAATAAAGTAATGTAAAGAGAATCTGAATAGTTGTGAGAAAACTCCAAAACAGGAGTCTTGTGATCTCAATTTCTTCAAAACACTTTTTTTGGAATGGGTTTTGATGTCCCTCTCAGGTTTAGTGGATAGGGATAAGAGAGAGTTTAGTGCAGATTATTCATCAATAATGACTATTGCAATTTCTTTATATGACTTTATGGAAAATCATGTTTCTGTCATGTAGGGCATTTATAGGAAGTCTGTCACATGTAGCTTGTTCTTATAATTCTCTTTACTCAGGTGACTATTCTTAAACTTCTGAATACAAAATATCTGGTACTCTGAATAAAATTACTTATTTCTGGAGACTTTAGTCTATCTCATTTATTGACTCAATTTCCCCAAACACACTGCTGCTAGAAAAGTATAAAAGATATACTTACAGATCATTTCACACACACATATAAGAATATTCCTTTTTTCCTCACCTCATTGAATTTTCTCCAACTTGAGTACACACTGGTACTAAAAGCAAATCTTAACAAATGCAAAAATACCCTGCACTCTATGTGACTACCAGGGATTATAGCATGCTACAGACAATAATGGAAATAATGGAAACAACAGAGAGATTATAAACTCAAGCAAATTGAACAAGTAAATATTAAATAAAAAATCAATCAAGGCAGAAATTAAAAAGGAAGTTGACAATATTTTAGGATTGAGTGAAAAAGAAAACATATCATACTAAAATTTATGTGACACAAAGAAAGTGCTAAAAGACAAGTTCATAGCACTGTCTGCATTAGAGAAAAAGAGAGAGAGAGAGAGAGAACTGTAGAACAAAAAATAAAAATAATATACAGAAATATTAATCAAACTAAGGGCAGAAATCCATAAAATAGAAAGAAAGTGTCAATGAGAGAATGAGGTAGTTCTTTGAGAAAATCATTAAGCTTGACAAATTCTTAGCAAAATTAATTAAAAGGTAGAGAGCATAGATATCAAATAATGAAGTTAGAGAAGAAAGTAGAAACCTAAAAATAGACAATATGAAGGTCCAGAGAATCACATTTACATACTTTAAATACTTTACCTAATTGGAAAGTTTCAACAATATGGTTATGCTTTTTAATATCATTTCCCTAACAAGATTCAATGAGGCACCGATTAGCAACATAAATAGTCCTATAAACTCTAAGGATGGTAATAGAGCAATAATTAGAAGTTTACAAAAACAGTCCATGGCCAGATGGCTTTAGTATAGAATTCTACCAGACTTTAAAAAGTATTAGCACCAATTCTTGTCAAATTATTCTACAAAATAAAAATAGAAAAAGTTTATTTGAATTCAAAACATGGACATAAAGAAAACATCTAATCAAAAAAGAGAAATATATTAAAAAGAGAATGCTCAAAAAAGAAACACATACCTGAGGAGTGCTAAAATAAATGTTCATCATCCTTAATTACCAGGTAAATGCAGATCAAAACTATTTTGAACTTTCATCTTACAACAGTCAGAGTGGCCAAATTTAATAAAATGAATGACAGCTCATACTGATGAGGATGCAGAGTAAGGTGTATTGCTGGTGGGAGTGCAAACTTGTGTAGCCAGCATAGAAGTAGTGTGACAGTTCCTTGGGATTCTGAGAATAAATCTACATCAAGAGTCTGCTCTACCACACTTGGGGTTATATGCTGAGGATGCTTTATCCTTTGACAGAGACACTTGCTTAACTATACTCATTGCTGCCCTATTCAGAATAGCCAGAATTTGGATAGACAGGTGAAAAATGTGGAATTATTATTAGACCATTTAAAACAAAAAAGTAATGTAATTTTCAGGAATGTAGATGATGCTAAAAACATCAGCTTTAGTTAAGTGACCCAGGGATAGTAACACAATTGTGGTGTGTTTATATGTGTTTATTAAATCTTTGGTGACCAACACACACACACACACACACACACACACACACACACACACACACACACACACAGAGGTTAGGTATAAAAGAAATGTATAGTATTGGGGAGGGGGTAAATTGTCTAAATTGGCCTGAGAAGGTGAAATAGAATATGTGTTTATGGATAGACAAACTCACAGAAACTAGCAATATGTGTAGAGACAGCACAAGTCTACACAACATGAGGTCCCAGAACTCAGATATGAGGTGAACACAAACCTTCCTTTTTATTCAGAAAGCTATCTCCAAGTAATAGTTACTTGCATATAAAAAGTTAGTTCTCTCCAACAGTCTGTAACTTTGGATTAAAATTGTACTTATGTATAGGTAAGACCCATTGCCAGCAGTCAATGACCAACACAAAGTGAACTCGATGGAATTTTTGGAGGTTATTGTATCTTTTTTTCTTTTTATTAACTTGAGTATTTCTTATTTACATTTCGAATGTTATTCCCGTTCCAGGTTTCCGGGCAAACAGCCCCCTAATCCCTCCCCTCCACTTCTTTATGGGTGTTCCCCTTCCCATCCTTCCCCCATTGCCGCCCTGCCCCCAACAATCACGTTCATTGGAGGTTCAGTCTTAGCAGGACCAAGGGCTTCCCCTTCCACCGGTGATCTTACTAGGATATTCATTGCTACCTATGAGGTCAGAGTCCAGGGTCAGTCGATGTATAGACTTTAGGTAGTGGCTTAGTCCCTGGAAGCTCTGGTTGCTTGGAATTGTTATTCATAAGGGGTCTCGAGCCCCTTCAAGCTCTTCCAGTTCGTTCTCTGATTCCTTCAACGGGGGTCCTATTCTCAGTTCAGTGGTTTGCTGCTGGCATTCGCCTCTGTATTTGCTGTATTCTGGGTGTGTCTCTCAGGAGAGATCTACATCCGGCTCCTGTCAGCCTGCACTTCTTTGCTTCATCCATCTTGTCTAATTGGGTGGCTGTGTATGTATGGGCCACATGTGGGGCAGGCTCTGAATGGGTGTTCCTTCTGTCTCTGTTTTAATCTTTGCCTCTCTATTCCCTGCCAAGGGTATACTTGTTCCCCTTTTAAAGAAGGAGTGAAGCATTCACAGTTTGATCATCCGTCTTAAGTTTCATGTGTTCTAGGCATCTAGGGTAATTCAAGCATTTGGGCTAATAGCCACTTATTAATTAATGCATACATGTGTGTTTTTCTGTGATTGGGTTACCTCACTCAGGATGATATTCTCCAGTTACAACCATTTGTCTATGAATTTCAAAAGGCATTGTTTTTGATAGCAGAGTAATATTCCATTGTGTAGATGTTCCAAATTTTCTGTATCCATTTCTCTGTTGAAGGGCATCTGGGTTCTTTCCAGCTTCTGGTTATTATAAGTAAGGATGGTATGAACATAGTGGAGCATGTATCTTTTTTAAATGTTGCCGCATCTTTTGGGTATACGCCCAAGAGAGGTATAGTTGGATCCTCAGGTAGTTCAATGTCCAATTTTCTGAGGAACCTCCAGACTGATTTCCAGAAAGGTTTTACCAGTCTGTAATCCCACCAACAATGGAGGAGTGTTGCTCTTTCTCCACATCCTCGCCAGCATTTGTTGTCATCTGAGTTTTTGAACTTACCTATTCTCACTGGTGTGAGGTGAAATCTCAGGGTTGTTTTGATTTGCATTTCCCTATGACTTAAGATGTTGAACATTTCTTTAGGTGTTTCTCAGCCATTCGGCATTCCTCAGCTGTGAATTCTTTGTTTAGCTCTGAACCCCAATTTTTAATAGGGTTATTTGTCTCCCTGCCGTCTAACTTCTTGAGTTCTTTGTATATTTTGGATATAAGCCCTCTATCTGTTGTAGGATTGGTAAAGATATTTTCCCAATCTGTTGGTTGCTGTTTTGTCCTAACCACAGTGTCTTACAACAGGGTTGCAGTTTTATGAGATCCCATTTTTCGATTCTTGATCTTAGAGCATAAGCCATTGGTGTTATGTTCAGGAAATTTTTTCCAGTGCCCATGTGTTCGAGATGCTGCCCTAGTTTTTCTTCTATTAGTTTGAGTGTGTCTGGTTTGATGTGGAGGTCCTTGATCCACTTGGACTTAAGCTTTGTACAGGGTGATAAGCATGGATCGATTTGCATTCTTCTACATGTGACCTTCAGGTGAACCAGCACCATTTGCTGAAAATGCTATCTTTTTTCCATTGGATGGTTTTGGCTCCTTTGTCAAAAATCAAGTGACCGTAGGTGTGTGGGTTCATTTCTTGGTCTTCAGTTCTGTTCCATTGGTTTATCTGTCTGTCTCTGTACCAATACCATGCAGTTTTTATCACTATTGCTCTGTAATACTGCTTGAGTTCAGGGATAGTGATTCCCCCTGAGGTCCTTTTATTGTGAGGATAGTTTTAGCTATCCTGTATTTTGTGTTATTCCAGATGAATTTGCAAATTGTTCTGTCTAACTCTTTGAATAATTGGATTGGTATTTTGATGGGGATTGCATTGAATCTGTAGATAGCTTTTGGTAAAATGGCCATTTTTACTATATTAATCCTGCCAATCCATGAGCATGGGAGATCTTTCCAATTACTGAGGTATTCAATTTCTTTCGTTAGAGTCTTGAAGTTCTTATTGTACAGATCTTTTACTTGCTTGTTTAAAGTCACACAGAGGTACTTTATATTGTTTGGGTCTATTATGAAGGGTGTCATTTCCCTAATTTCTTAATCAGCTTGTTTCTCTTTTGTGTAGAGGAAGGCAACTGATTTATTTGAGTTAATTTTATACCCAGCCATTTCGCTGAAGTTGTTTATCAGCTTGAGTAGTTCTCTGGTAGAACTTTTGGGATCACATAAATATACTATCATATCATCTGCAAATAGTGATATTTTGAATTCTTCTTTACCAATCTGTATCCCCTTGATTTCCTTTTGTTGTCTGATTGCTCTGGCTAGAACTTCAAAAACTATATTGAATAAGTAGGGAGAGAGTGTGCAGGCTTGTCTAGTCCCTGATTTTAGTGGGATTGCTTCAAGTTTCTCTCCATTTAGTTTAATGATAGCAACTGGTTTGCTGTATATGGCTTTTACTGTGTTTAGGTATGGGCGTTGAATTCCTATTCTTTCCAGGACTTTTATCATGGAGGGGTGTTGAATTTTGTCAAATGCTTTCTCATCATTTAATGAAATGATCATGTATTTTTGTTCTTTCAGTTTGTTTATATAATGATGGATCAGGTTGATCATTTTCCATATATTAAACCATCCCTGCATGCCTGGGATGAAGCCTACTTGATCATGGTGGATGATTGTTTTGATGTGCTCTTGGATTCGGTTTGCCAGAATTTTATTGAGTATTTTTGCGTCGATATTCATAAGGGAAATTGGTCTGAAGTTCTCTTTCTTTGTTGGGTCTTTGTGTGGTTTAGGTATAAGAGTAATTATGGCTTCATTGAAAGAATTCGGTAGTGCTCCATCTGTTTCAATTTTGTGGAATATTTTGGATAGTATTGTATGAAGTCTTCTATGAAGGTTTGATAGAATTCTGCACTAAACCCATCTGGACCTGGGCTCTTTTTGGTTGGGAGACCTTTAATGACTGCTTCTATTTCCTTAGGAGTTATGGGGTTGTTTAACTGGTTTATCCCTTCCTGATTTAACTTCAGTACCTGGTATCTGTCTAGGAAATTGTCCATTTCCTGCAGATTTTCATGTTTTGTTGAATATAGGCTTTTATAGTAAGATCTGATGACGTTTTGAATTTCCTCTGTAGTTATGTCTCCCTTTTCATTTATGATTTTGTTTATTTGGATACACTCTCTGTGTCCTCTCGTTAATCTGGCTAAGGATTTATCTATATTGATGATTTTCTCAAAGAACCAACTTTTGGTTCTGTTGATTCTTTCTATGGTCCTTATTGTTTCTACTTGGCTGATTTCAGCTCTGAGTTTGATTATTTCCTGTCTTCTACTCCTCCTGGGTGTATTTGCTCCTTTTGTTCTAGAGCTTTTAGGAGTGCTGTCAAGCTGGTGACATATGCTCTCTCCTGTTTCTTTCTGCAGGCACTCAGAGCTGTGAGTTTTCCTCTTAGTACAGCTTTCATTGTGTCCCATAAGTTTGGGTATGTTGTACCTTCATTTTCATTAAATTCTAAAAAGTTTTTAATTTCTTTCTTTATTTCTTCCTTGACCAGTTTATCATTGAGTAGAGCATTTTTCACCT